>NC_141616.1:19927728-20083978 GCF_047967505.1 Dipteris shenzhenensis | reverse complement strand
CTAGCTACAACCCTGATTCCTTAGCATCCAGCCTCCGTCTTCTACTGTTTCCAGCACGCCATCAAAGCTTCTTTCACAGGAGCGCACGGTTGGGAGGCATCACCATCTATTGTATCAGTTCTACAGTAATCAAATTTTTAATTCTCCATACTATCTTGTTTTCTCTCTAAAGAAGCTGAGATCAGACAGAGGTGGAGAGTTTACATCGACTGAATTCAAAAGTTACTGCAAAGGTCACGGGATCAAGAGGTAGAAACCCCCGCCACATACATCACAGCAAAATGGAGTAGTAGAACGCAAGATGCGCGTCATCTACGAAATGGGCCAGAGTATGATGAAAGGGAAAGATTTGCCAAAGACTTTCTGGGCTGAAGCATGTAACACTGCAGTTTACATCCGAAATCGTAGCTACACGAAGGCTATGAATGGGATGACTCCACTGCAAGCCTTTTCTGGTAAGAAACCTTCAGCTACACATTTCAGAGTTTTTGGATGTGACTGTTTTGTGCATGTCCCTGATGCTACCAAGACCAAATGGGAACTGAAGAGCCGGAAGTGTATTTTCTTGGGCTATAGTGAAGAGGTGAAGGGTTACCATCTCTATAACTCTGTAACCAAGAAGGTAATTGTAAGTCGCAATGTGGTCTTCTCAAAATAGCCGCATCAATTGGAGGAGGATGCTTCCTTCCTAGACAACCAGGACCAGGATATCCATCCAGTACCGCCACCAACAGCAGACCGAACTCCCCCAACGGTGCTTGGGAGGATTCAAGACAAAGAAGATGAAGAAGAGCCTGCAGAACCACAACAGCAATGGCCATTCCCGAAGTGGGTAAAGCAGCTTTTGGACGCCAGAGAACCTCCAACCATTGAGGAGGAACCATCCGAACACTGCCGCGGTCCAAGAGATTAGAGGAGCAAAGAAGGGCGCATGAACACTTGGTCAACTATGCTTTGATGACAGAAGTGATCCGTGCTAATGAACCCAAGTGTCTTGAAGAGGCACAGGGCGATGATAGGTGGATGGAGACTATGCAATCGGATATGGCGATGCAAATTTGTATATCTTCAGAGGAGGCAGGTGTATGATCATGGTCCTTTATGTGGACGACCTTGTCATAACAGGGAACCATGAAGAGAAGATCTCGCAGACGAAGCATTTGCTAGGAAGAGAGTTTGAAATGACAGACCTCGGACTGATGCATTTCTGTTTGGGGGTTGAAGTTTGGCAGGAGCCAAAACAGATCTTCATTTCACAGCTGAAGTATGCTGGAGAGATACTGAAGGCATTTGGCATGGCTGAGTGCAAGACAGTTGGTACCCCTATGGAGGTTGACGCGAAGCTCTCAAACAAGGATTCATCACCACTGGTGGACGAAGCGAAGTACAGAAGGCTTGTGGGCAGCTTGATTTACCTGTGCAACACACGGCCAGACATCAGCTTTGCGACTGGTATACTAAGCAGGTTTTCCAATAAGCCCAGGAGAACCATTGGAGGATAGGGATGCGGGTGCTGAAATACATCAAAGGCACACTTGATTATGGCATCACCTATACCAAGGGCAACATCTTGACTGGATTCTGTGACTCAGATTGGGCAGGAGATGTGGACAGCAAGAGATCAGTGATAGGGTAATGTTTCTCACTTGGATCTGGAGTTGTGTCATGGGTCAGCAAGAAGCAACCCACAGTTGCTCTTTCTTCTACCGAGGCCGAGTACAAATCTGCATGCTTTGCTTCTTGCGAGGCAGTGTGGTTGAGGAGGATTTCGGGGGACATGGGTGCAGTGCAAAACAAGCCTATGCAGTTATCATGTGACAATCAGAGTTGCAGGGTGATTGCAAAGAATCCGGTGTTCCACGCTCACACAAAACACATTGAGATTCAATATCACTTTGTACGCCAGCTCATCATGGATGGAGAGGTCGACTTGGTGTACTGTTCGACTACAGAGAATGCTGCGGACATCTTCACGAAGGCTCTTGGAAGAGACTTGCTAGAGAGGCATCTTCATCGACTTGGCATTGGGCCGAAAAAGTAAGTTCACTTGCAGGTGGACATTGAGGGGGGGTGTTAGATATCAATGCCACCTCAACCTAATTACAAAGAGACCTACCGAGTCAACCATTTATTCTATTTTGTAATTGATATCTCTTAGCTGATTTCCAAATTAGAATTGAACAAAAAAGGACCCAAAGAAATGCAAGAATTGGCAATTTTTGGCACAAAACTTGGACTTCTTCATATTCATTCATGTGAACCAATGCAAGCAATCGAGCTAAACCACGAAAGGGAAAGATGGAAAAGAAAAGATTGATCCTTTAAAGGCTAATTGTTATTGTTCTGGAGGGCTAGCTCTACACTAGTAACTACAGCATTTTCCACCTTCTCTACTTGCTCTTGATACTTTGAAGATTCACCTGCCTCACTAACAGTACTTGGTTGCTTGGATGACAACTCAATTGTTGGAGCTTTACCCTTCAATTCAAGAGCAAGTTTAGTTCCAATGTCTTTTTGCGCCTTCCAATCCACATCAACAGGCATTGTTTCATCTTTGAAAGAAACTGCAGGCCCGAGTAACTACCTATGTCAAGCATATCTGCTTCGACTCCCCTACATGCAAGATCTACTGCTCCCCTTTCCGTGTTATTCTTCATAAATTTAACATGCTTAGCCCATATGGGGCAATCATTCCTGTATGTATTGTCTGAGCAACAATTGTGTTATCGTTCATTGACGTGAGCTTTGACACACATGTGTTCTCCTGACCCACGATGGCAATGTCTATAATCGTCAATGGATTTCCTTCTAGCCAATGATCTATTCCTTTGTTTCAATGATAAGGCTTATCTGGCTGGAAAGTGAAGATGTTATTGATACTTGAAGGTGATAATCTTTTTGATGTTGTTCTTGGTGATCTCATTTGTCCATACCAACCTATGGACGCTGTGATGAGAATATAGTCATCTCCTAAGGCAAGAGCAATGATGCCATAGGCTTTGTGGGTGGTAGCAAGCTAAGGGTGTCCACTTCCGGACCACTTTCGGGTGAGTGTGACACCTGCTCGAGTGAAAATACAAAGGTTTTGCTTCGGTCTCCAATACCTCGATCGAGGTATTAGCACCAATGAAAATCACACACGAGGACAACCGAGCCAAGCCAATACCTCGATCGAGGTACTGGGCTTTTTTCACCGGACCGAGCCTCTACCTCGATCAAGGTTTGCTGGCAAGCCACCTATACATGCCACATCTACCTCGTTCGAGGTATTCTGGCAATCCAGCTCAACCTCGATCGAGGTAAGGTGGCATGTCCAACATACCTCGATCGAGGTATGTGCCATCTGACAGGGCAGATGACATACCTCGATCGAGGTATGCTGGATTGATGACTTGGCATCCGGCTGCTGCCGACATATCTCGATCGAGATATCGTGGCATGTCAATACCTCCATCGACGTGGATGTACCGACATGTATGGGCATGTGACAATACCTCGATCGAGGTATCGTGGCATGTCAATACCTCCATCGACGTGGATGTACCGAGATGTATGGGCATGTCACAATACCTCAATCGAGGTATCGTGGCATGTCAATACCTCGATCGACCGAGATGTATGGGCATGTCACAATACCTCGATCGAGGTATTGTGGCATGTCAATACCTCCATCGACCGAGATGTATGGGCATGTCACGATACCTCGATCGAGGTATCGTGGCATGCATGCAGAATACCTCGATCGAGGTAATTTTTCTTATAAAAGGAGAGCGACCCCCCTCATTCCGCATACCTCAATCGAGCTCCTCCTCATCCACCGATTTCGGATTTGCGAGACGTCGACGGAATTGCACGAGCGACGGAGAGCCACCAACGGACATCGACGGAGATGGACGGAGCCGGGAGCGGGAGAGTCCAGGTAGGGTTTTTTTTATGTAGCATTTTCTTTTTGGTAAAATTTAATTAAATTTTAGTTTATAAGAAAAATTATAAAAAATTTCTAAATTTCAAATGCATTTTAATGTTTTTTTGAAATTTATGAATTACGACATTTTTTATTTAAAATGTGAAAATGAAATTTTTTTTTTTAAATAGAGCTATTTTTATTAAATAAAAAAACGTTCATAGGAATAATTATAAAATATTTATAAATTTGAAATGCAATTGTAAATTTTTTTTAAATTTTTGAATTACGACATTTATAATTTGAAATGTGAAAATTTTAAATTAAAAAAACGTTTAATGAGGCATTTTTTATTCAAAATGTGAAAATGTAAAATTCTCTTTTTTTTATGTAGCATTTTCTTTTTGGTAGAATTTAATTAAATTTTAGTTTATAAGAAAAATTATAAAGAATATGTAAATTTCAAATGCATTTTAATGTTTTTTCGAAATTTATGAATTACGACATTTTTTATTTAAAATGTGAAAATGAAAAAAAATATTAAAATAGAGCTATTTTTATTAAATAAAAAAACGTTCATAGGAATAATTGTAAAATATTTATAAATTTGAAATGCATTTGTAAATTTTTTTAAAAATTTTTGAATTACGACATTTATAATTTAAAATGTGAAAATTTTAAATTTAAAAAACGTTTAATGAGGCATTTTTTATTCAAAATGTGAAAATGTAAAAATTATGTTTTTTTAAATCATCTTTGAAAAAAAAGAGATTAAAGTTATTTTTTTAATTAGAGCTATTTTTAATTAAATTGAAAAAGGTTTAAATTTTAGTTCACAGGAATAATTATAAAGTATTTTTAAATTTGAAATGCATTTAAAAGTTTTTTTTAAATTTTTTAATTACGACATTTTTAATTTAAAATGTGAAAATGTAAAAATTCTGTTTTTTAAAATCATCTTTGAAAAAAAAGAGATTTAAGTTATTTTTTAAAAAAATGTTTAAATTTTAGTTCATAGGAATAATTATAAAATATTTCAAATTTCAAATGCATTTTAAATTTTTATTTAAAATGTAAAAATTAGGTTTTTAAAAATCATCTTTGGAAAAAAAGAGATTGAGCTATTTTTATTGAAATAAAAAACGTTTAAATCTTAGTTTATAGGAATAATTATAAAATATTGTTAAAATTGAAATGCATTTGAAAGTTTTTTTAAATTATTTTTGGAATTACGTAATTATTTATTTAAAATGTGAAAATATAAATATTTTGTTTTTAAAATCATCTTTAAAGAAAAAGAGATTAAAGTTATTTTTTAAATTAGTGCTATTTTTATTTAGATAAAGAAACGTTTAAATTTTAGTTTATAGGAATAATTATAAAATATTTCTAAATTTGAAATGCATTTTAAAGTTTTTTTAATTATTTTTGGAATGACGTAATTTTTTATTTAAAGCCTGAAAATGTATATATTTTGTTTTTTGAAATCATCTTTTAAAAAAAAAAGATTAAAGATATTTTTTTTATTAGTGTTATTTATATTTAAATAAAAAAACGTTTAAATTTTATTTTTAAAAATGATCTTTTAAAAAAAAGAAAATAAGAGTTTAAGTTAGTATTTAAATGTCAAAAAGTATATAAATTGTTTTTTAAAATAATCTATTAAAAAAAATTTATAAGTGAAGTTTACAAATTACTGAAGTTTTGAATTTAATATAACGTTTAAATTTTGTTTTTAGAAATCATGTATCAAGAACAAGAAAATAAGAATTTTGTTAAAATAAGAAAATCATGTATTAAAAACAAGAAAACAAGAAAACAAGAACAAGAAAAAGAGAGATTAAAGTAGGTTCTATGCTATCTTTGAAATTGGTGCTATTTTTATTTAAATAAAAAAACGTTTAAATTTTAGTCTTCAAAACCATCTTTTAAAAAATCATCGTTTATGTGGAATATTATAGATTATATAGTTGGTTAAGAGTTGTTTCATAATTTAGGTAGAGTAAGTAGGCTGTATAAAACACCACATGGGCATTATCCCTAAAACACCACACCACATGGGCAAAGACCCCAACACTAGAGTGGTTAGATGCATAAGCATATGGCTAATTGGATCTTGTAAATGCACCAGCGCATCGAAAACACATACGTAATTTATGATTGTCCAAAGGTCTCCTCTCTCCCCAAGCATGGGAACCAAGTGATGATCTATAGGAATGGCCACTAGTTGAGGTGGATTGCCCAACCAAAATAGATAATATTGAAAAGGCTTAATTATTTTCTCAAAGTTCTCGCTTTAAAAGGTCTGTAGTGTGAACCCGCTCTCTTTTTTAATGTGTAGTCCGAGAAATACTAGATGTGCCTTGCTTGTGTATCGTTCAAAGTAATGTATTAGGTATCCTTCTATCTCCTCCATATCTATTGCAAACCCAAGGCAGTAAAGCATTCAAAGAAGGTCTTATTAACCAAACCTCTCCACTATCTGTCCTTAGTATAGGGGCCATAAGTGGACAATGTGGTCCTTACACCACATGTGGAAAAGTTTCATATTGGATAAAAAGTGAAAAAAGGGAAACATATAAGGAAAAAATATTTGAGACATCTAAGTTTAAAAATGCAACAACTAGAGTTTGAAAAAATTCTAATCAAAATTAAGAATTATTAATAATATTGATTAATATTGAGCCACACATTTGGCCCATCTACCGGTAGGTGCATAGGATGATCCCAACGACATCCTACCTCATCAAGGAGTACGTACAAATAGTTTTCATTACGTAAATAGATTATAAGTCATATTGAATAGAATATTATTTTCATTACCCAAATCGAATATTAATTTCCATGTGTTTTTTTTGTGCATGCGCCAGCCAGCGCACAGGTTCTAGCACCACTATTCGTATGCAGATAGAGATGCTGAGAGCTGAGATGAGGGCACTGCAAGATGCTAGGGCACCCCCTCACTTGGTTGCGAGTCTAGATTCAGTTATTGAGGCTCTGGGTTGATTGGACACAGTTGAGGACGTTCTGGATAGCTTTCAGGCACAGGCTGAGGCGGAGATCACTGGTGGTGGCTTGGATTGGAGAGCCATTCGATAGTTGTTTGAGCGTGAGTCACATCACAGGCAGGCCTTGGAGGATATGTTTTGGGATGGTCACACCGAGGCGATGCGACCATGATCAGGGCTCCCGTTGCATATTTTACGTTGTAGGCACCCCATCATAGCAGCACACATTTATCCGAGATATCTCACTGTGAATGGTGGTCGATTGCCTCACAACCGTCAGATAGCCAGGTCGTTTGCCATGCAACTATACGCTGAGTTTGTGCTTGGTCATCGGGTGGACTACCTTAGTCCCGATGACTACCTTGGTCATCGGGACGTGGTAGGATGGGGCGTCAGGAGCGTCAGATTGCAGGTGTTCGGCGTCGACACGAGGCACCAGAGTTGCACACCATCCCTGCACCGGCATTGCGAGCGATGGGAGGATAGATTAGGGGGGATGTTCATTCAGTGGCATCATCCTTGCAGCACATGGTCTCTGCCCTATCGAGATCTATTGCGATTCCACCTCCCCCACCTCGATCATCGATGGAGCCTCTGTTGAGAGTTCACGCTCAACATCATGTGATCATGTGTGCATAGCACCATCACGTGATCATATGTGCATAGCACTAACCTTATAGAGTGCTATAAAGGAAAGGGTTAGATCCCTTAACCCTAACCCTAAAAGGGTTTGTATATATTCTATTTTTTTCAACTAATTCTAGTGTACAGTTAGTCATTTGTGGTGTGATCTCTAGCTGTGCCCTCTCTCCTCATCTCCACTCTTCTCCTCTCCCCTCTTCATATTTTGTCATGGTATCAGAGCTTCCTTGTCTTCCGCTGAGACATTGAGTTTCTTGAGAGTATGAGAGAGTGTGATAGTTTGAGAGATTGAGAGATCGAGTTTTCTCTTCCGTGAGAGAAAAATTCCGTTGAGTGATAGAGAATTTCCGTCGATTCATTGAAAGAAATTTCTGTCATTGTTCTTGAGAGAATTCTGATTGAGAGCTTATGTTTTCATTATTGAGAGAAGAGTGAGAGAGCTTACAAAGCTCGGATATAGGGAGAGTTCATTTGAGAGAAAAGAGAGTTTTTCAGAGACTATTGAGAGTTTGTGAGAGCTCTTCGTGAGAGAGATATGCTTATGACAGAGAGTCTGAGTTAGCCAAGGCCTCGACTTGCTTCTATCTCCAGCGCTGCTACTGATTGCTGCCAATTGCTCGACCTTCACGAGCATCGACCTACGCTACTCCTTCCTAGCTCCCAACACCCACAGCAACAACAACTACGAAGCTCCTCAATTAATGAGCCAGTGAGCCACGTCAACGAGCCTTCTCACGACAGCCCATAGCAAGGCGACCCTGCAACAGATCCTCCATCGACCGGCTTCATTGAAAGACACCGAAGGACGTCTCCAACTACGAGCCACTGGCGCTCCAAGGCTCCCAACAGCCTCCAATGCCTAGCTCACGCTTCTACTATCTAATGCGACTGGCTCCAAAACCTCCAACAGCAACAGCCAATGCAACGCAATGCAACGCCTCTATCGCCATTTGCTTTCAAAGCAGACGACGAGCCGCCAGCCCATCTAAAGCCTTCAAACAGTCATAACATCGAAGGTGAAGGAGATGGAGAGGACGACGAAGATGACCAGCCTTCAAACGGTCATAACGTCGAAGGTGAAGGAGATGGAGAGGACGACGAAGATGACCAGGATTCATCGGAACTTGTCCAGGTAGTCAACTTGCTTCGCCAACGCGTTCTTTGCTTCGGATTGAGCGTACTGTGCTCCTTGAAGCTCTCCATAGCGTGCGACTCCAAACGGCTCCATCGACGTGGTTCCTCTTCTCCGGCTACATCTGCAGCTACATAGCGACAGGAAATGCGAATGCCCAAGTCTCGGAAAGGCTTGTTTACGTCAAGTAAGTGCTTATGGCTGCTTTGAAAGGGTTGACTCATTTGGAATGATCTAGGTCAAAGCTTTGTGCTGGCGCTCAAGCATAGGAGCTGCCAATTGTGGCACGACGGACAGCAGGAGCGCGATCGGCAGCAGGCGGAAGCGAGCATAGCATCTAGAGCTGCTGCTGATGAAGCTCGCATCGCTGTAGCGGATGAACTCACGCTCACTAGCAACGCAAGCCAGTTGAGGATCACACATAGACTCCAACGCAGAGCCAACGTGTGCGACTCCGCGACGGAATCGAAATCTTCGTCAGAATCTTGATCAATTCCGGTGCCTCGCGTTCCAACACGTGGCAGATAGGGTTGGTCAGCAACCCTAGGTTTGGTTACCCACCAGTGGTCAGTGACTTGACACATGGCAGATTTGACCTAACTAGGGTTAGGTTCTGTCAACCCCCAGTTAGGTGGTTTGATCACAATTGTGCCATGTGGCAACCTCATCTTATCTGCCACGTCAACTGACACATCACCTGCCACATCATTAGTGACACATCATCAGCCACATCACCTGACACGTCATCAACCATATCATCAGGCCACGTCATCAGGCCACATCATCACTGCCATGTCATCTCTACCACATCAGCAGTGCCACCTCAGCACTGACCCTCTGCAGGCACAGTCCCTTGCCAAGCACACTGTGCACACACTGCATGTGCACACTCCTGCCACCTCAGCACAGAGCTTCACTGGCACACCTCTTGTTAAGCACAGTGCCACATCATCACTGCATGTGACTCACAGTGACACATCATCATTGAGCACATTTGCACTCCTTTTGCCCCTCCACCTAGATCAAGTCGTATCTCTTGATCCAAGAAGAATTTGAGGGTGCTCCAAAAAGGAAAGTCGCTCGCTTTTTCGTGCTCTATGCGCTCGTTACATCACGCGCACATTTTGGCGCAAGTTACACTCACATTTGAGCCTCGCCGACAAAACCACTTCCTTCACACACATTTGCCTCTACATCGACGCATCTGACCCAACATTAAAAAAGAACAAAAGAAAAGGAATTATTTGCTGTTCTTTTATTGATCGACGGTTGGTTTAGATCTAGATCAGAGTAGACTAGATCGCCATAGAGGGGACGCTTTGAAGTCCCCAAGTTGCCAATCTAAGCCATGCCCGAAATTCCTGACTAGTACCTACTCGGAGTAGGTACTAGTCCATACGCTCACATCCGATTTCACATCATTACATTACCTGAAACCTTACGTTCATCAGTTCAGTGAGCAGACTTCAGAGTTCAGAGGCATTGCAGATTGATACAGTGGGCAGATAGCACTTGATTTCACACACACATGCCACCATTGTAAAGCCTATTTGGCTATCTCACGGCATCGTGCACATCATTTTCAGCCTTGTAAAGCCTCTTGGCTATTCCCGGCATCATTGCCACAAGCCTTGTAACACAGATCAGATCTTATTTATTGCAGTTCTATCTTCACCGACGGTACAGAGATTTCACTTGGCATCTTCAGTGTATTTGCAGTTGATTCATACAGAGTTTACCAGGACACTTTTTGAGTACATTGTTTGCACCATGTCGACTAGAAACCTCAATCTGGAGGCATCTGCTAAGTTAGACAACTCCAATTACGGTACATGGAAATACCGAATGGAGACCATTCTTGTGCTTCAGGACAAATGGGAGTATGTCGATGGATCTATACCTAGACCATTGGCCGATCCAGCCACCAGTAGCTCTACTCCATCTGTTATCACAGCACCAGCAACGGGATCTACATCGGGATCTACATCTACACAAACAGTTTCCGCACCAGTAGCAGATCCTGCCATTGCCCGAGCTCAAGCAAAATGGGATAAGAAAGACAAGTATGCCTATCACCTGATCAAGCAGAATGTGCAAGATGTCATGCTAGGACAGTTAAGACATCAAAAGAAGCATGGGATATGTTCGCAGCTCTCTACGAGTCCAAGAACACATCCAGGATTCTCACCCTGAGAAACCAGATCAATCAGAGTTTCCACAATAGCAATGAAACCGGTCATGCTTATGTACTCCGCATCAAAGACTACAACAATCAACTTGCAGCAGCAGGAGAGACTATGAATCCCGCAGAAATGGTTCAAGTAATCCTGAATGGACTAGGAGAAGGATATGAGAATCTAGTTCAGAGTATTGCCATCCAACGGCAAATTCCAACACTGGAAGAACTTCAGTCAATTCTACTTGGTGAAGAACTCAGGACTCAGGCCATTCAAGCACGTAAAGATCATTCTAATGATCAGGCATTCACAGCTTCAGACAGAAGTAGAGGCAAAGGCAGAAACAGAGGTAGATCATATCAGAAAAGTGGTCATCATCAACAAAGTCAAAATCAACATCAGCATCAGCATCATCCTCAGCAACATCAGAATCAACAAAGAGAAAATCATTCCAACCGAGGAAGATTCCAAGGACGAGGGAATGCATCCACCAATGTGTCAAACATTCAATGCAACTACTGTCACAAGTTTGGACACTATGAAAGAGATTGCCGCAAGAAGCAGTATGACCAAGGCGGTCAATCCAGCAGTAATCGAGGGAATTCCCGAGGAAGAGGAAATCATCGTGGTGGACATTCTAGTCACAGTCATTTTGCAAATGAACATGGAAATATGTTTCTTGCAAGTGAGGAATTGCATCAGACTGATACAATGCACCTAGACACTGATTTCAATCCCAAAGAGGATTTCAGCTATCAAGTCGACCAAGTGGAACAGGATCCTTTGTACATCGACAGCGGTGCATCATCTCATATGACAAATCATTAGGAATGGTTCACAGAAATGAAGCCATTAGAAGGACAAAAGAATGTCATCTACACAGCAGACAATACACTGAATCCGGTTCAAGGGGGGACAGGTGTTATCCCTATGAACAATTTCACTGGTACAAAAGGATTAGTCAAAGATGTGCTCTATGTTCCGAAGCTCAGCAAGAACCTTTTGTCAGTAGGTCAAATGACGGAACACAACTACAAAGTCATCTTCGACGGTGATGAATGCACTATCAGAGACATCCAAAAGAGGTCAGCTAGTAGCAAAAGGTGTCAAGGAAGGACGCTTATACAGGATGCTAGCTACAGTACCAGATAAGCATGCCATGTCAGCCCAAATGCAACAGATGCCATTATCTGCAAAATGGCACAAGAGATATGGTCATGTCAACTTCAAGTACTTGTTAGATCTCAGGAATCAGAATATGGCAATTGGGATTCCGAAGCTACAGAACTTTTCTTGGAAAAGTTTGTGAAGCATGCTGCTTCGGCAAACAAAAGCGAACCAACTTTGTCAGAAGTACCTCTCGTGCACGAGGTATTCTTGATTTGATTCATACAGATGTATGGGGTTATGCCCAGACCCGCAGCATCAATGGTTCACTTTATTACTTGACCTTCATTGACAACTACAGCAGATATTGTTGGGTCTACTTTCTGAAAGAGAAATCTGAAGTGTTTGCCAGATTTCAAGAATTCAAAGCCATGGTAGAAAACCAAACAGGCAGAAAGATCAAGGTCATGAGATCAGACAGAGGAGGTGAATACATGTCTTTAGCATTCATGAACTTTTGCAAAAATCACGGCATTCAAAGACAGTTCACATGTGCAGATACTCCTCAGCAGAATGCAAGAGCTGAAAGGAAGAATGGGACTTTAGCAGACAGTGCTAGAGCAATGCTTAGTGAAAAGCACCTTCCGAATCAATATTGGGCAGAAGCAATAGCTACAGCTAACTATTTGCTTAATCGGCTTCCTACCGAACCGATACAAGGTATGACTCCTTATGAAGCATTCACTGGACACAAGCCACGCATTGGGCATCTCCGCATATTTGGTTGCATAGCATATGCCCACATACATGATGATCATCGCAGGAAATTGGATGCGAAGTCACGCAAATGCTCATGGTTGGCTACAGTGAAGAAATCAAAGCATACAAATTGTATGATCCCATCAACCACAAAGTCATTATCTCCAGAGATGTAATCTTTGATGAGGAATCAGAATGGAAAACCTCACCTACACAGGAGATAGAAACATCGACTTCACAGTCATTTACAGAACGGGTTGATGAAGAAGAGCAAGAATTGCCAGCAACACCCTAAGCAGCGCCACAGCAGCTCAGACGGTCTACTAGGGAAAGCAGACCACCAGCCAGATTGACATATGCTCAGAAAGGCAAAGCAATTCAGGTGGAAACCACCAACTATGCTCTTATGACTACCATCATGGCTACAGAAGAGCCAGTGTACTTCGAAGACGCAGTAGACAAGCCAGAATGGCAAACTGCTATGAATGAAGAAATGGACGCTTTGTATAAAAATAACACTTGGGAATTATGCGACCTTCCACCAGGAAAGAAGGCCATAGCCAACAAATGGGTATACAAAGTGAAGTACAATCCAGATGGCACTATTCAGAGATACAAAGCCAGATTAGTTGCAAAAGGATTTGCACAACAATATGGCCAAGATTATGATGAGACTTATGCTCCAGTAGCAAAGATGGATTCCATACGGTTCTTGATATCACTAGCGACACTCAGCAAATGGAATGTGTATCAGCTCGATGTCAAGAATGCATTTCTCAACGGTTATCTCGACGAGGAAGTCTACATGCAACAACCCGAAGGTTATGTTGAACCAGGAATGGAGAACAAGGTTTGCCATCTAAAGAAAAGTCTCTATGGCTTAAAACAAGCACCCAGAAGTTGGTACAGCAGAATTGACAAGTATTTTGCTGATCTGGGATACATGAAGTCCAATGCAGATCATACTCTCTACTACAAAGTTCAAGGGGAAGATATTACTATTGCACTTTTGTACGTAGATGATCTGATTGTGACAGGAAGCAAGGATAGCTTCATCAGAAAACTAAAACAAGACTTATCTGCAGAGTTCGACATGAAAGATCTTGGACTTATGCACTATTGTCTTGGAATTGAGTTCTGGAGAGATTCAGATAGCACATTCATGAGTCAGCTCAAGTATGTTGACAGTCTCCTGAAGAAGTTTCATATGGCAGATTGCAAGATTGCAGCCACTCCCATGGAACAGAGTTTGAAACTTACTAAAGATTCAGAAAAGCCTACAGTCAATGACAGATACTACAGGCAACTCATTGGATCTCTTATATATCTGACAATCACATAGCCAAATATTTGTTATGCAGTAAGCTCACTAGCACAGTTTATGGCAAATCCAAAACAGTCTCACTGGAATGCAGCCAAAAGAGTCTTGAGATACATCAGAGGTACAAGACAGTTTGGGATAGAATACAGAGGAAGTCATCCATGGTTGCATGGATACTGTGATAGTAACTATGCCGGAGATCATGAGACCAGGAGATCGACACAAGGATATGCATTTTTCCTTGGTCAAGGTGCTATATCATGGTTTTCAAACAAACAGCCAACTGTTTCTTTGTCTTCGACTGAAGCAGAATATAGAGCACTCACTACAGGTGCATGTGAGGCTATATGGCTCAGAAGACTCTTGTCAGAAACAGATTACTTTGATCAGTAAAAGCCAACAACAATATACTGTGATAATCAATCGGCTCAAGCATTGGCCAAAAATCCAGTATATCACTCCAGGACAAAGCACATTGATGTCAGAGAGCACTTCATCAGAGAAAGAGTGTTACTTGGTGACATCACACTGCAGCATTGTGATAGCAAAGAAAATGTTGTAGACATCTTTACCAAACCACTTGGTAAAGAGCTATTTGAGAAACACCGACTAGCTCTTGGTTTGACGCAGAGGAAGGACATTCCCATTAAAGGGGTGTGATGGAATGTAATGCTCAGTCCTTCTTCGATTCCCCAGAATCATCATCTTGAGGGAAGGCCTACTTCATGATGTTGATCTTGAGGGAAGGTGTTGAGAGTTCACGCTCAACATCATGTGATCATGTGTGCATAGCACCATCACGTGATCATATGTGCATAGCACTAACCTTATAGAGTGCTATAAAGGAAAGGGTTAGATCCCCTAACCCTAACCCTAAAAGGGTTTGTATATATTCTATTTTTTTCAACTAATTCTAGTGTACAGTTAGTCATTTGTGGGTGTGATCTCTAGCTGTGCCCTCTCTCCTCATCTCCACTCTTCTCCTCTCCCCTCTTCATATTTTGTCTCCCACATCTACACCACCTCCCACATTTACACCGCCTCAGCACGAGTTGGAGGCTCGAGACACATGGATTGCAGAGTTGGAGGCATTGTTGGCCGAGTCTAGGGACGAGGTTAGTTATTTTGATTATGTTAGTTTATTTTTTTGTAGCGTGTTTTGAACTGAAGTTTTTTGGTTAATTCTCACCATGTACGCGACATGTTTGCATTGCAGGCACATCTATTGCGTCAGGAGATGGAGTCTCGCGTGACAGATTTGGAGGAGCAGAGGATTCGGACACGCATAGCATACCATCGTGTAGAGCACTATATTTTGTAGTTGAGGCATATTAGTCGTGATCCATCTCGCCATAGGATCGACCCCAGCGTGGCCCTATACCCCGCTCCTCCTGTAGATGTGCCGACTAGGACACCCATAGACGCAGCAGTCATAGCCAGGCTTCCTACTGCCACTTGCGCCCTTTGCCACGAGGAGTTTGACACCATAGGGTGGTTTGGACTAGGGTTCGGCAACATCGCACATCTCCATTGCATGACCTGCCACATGGTGGCACGATCAGTGTGCCCTGTATGCTTTGCAGACATTGATGTGGCGACATACAGAGGACTAGGCATGGATGATCTATATCCTGGTCATCGTCAGGCCGTTGATCCATTCGCCCTCATAGTCTTGACAGACACTACAGGGAGGAGGCACAGAGAGCGTTGCTGATGCAGGAGGGTGCTGATTCATCGGTGGTTGCAGCATGCGTTCCACGACGCTTTTCGTATGGTGATTTCATGCCAGGTGACGAGGCACGAGTAGAGGAGGCACGCCGGATTGAGCGAGAGGCAGAGCTGTAGACATCATTGCAGTAGTGGGTGGAGCAGCAGCTAGGGCGGGGCCGAGACCAGCGTCTTCTACACGTAGAGACGATTACTTGCGCTGGATTTGAGGCACGAGTATTCGCAGATGCACGGCTATGGGAGCTGAGACGCACGTACATAGAGGAGGCGAGGGAGGCAGAGATGGCAGTGGTGGCACGTGCAGCATGCCCTCCTCTTCATCAGGATGAGGCTGGCCCATCTCATGTAGGTGATGAGGCTGGCCCATTTGAGCCGGCTTTGCCTGAGGGCACACAGTGGACGGTTGGGCAGCGGGTCATACAGGAGCCACATCAGCGTTCCACTAGAGGATCATATGTAGAGCTATCAGATTCGGATTCAGATTGATTGTTTCGGCTTCACACGTTTCTTGTATAGGGATGCACTTCTGCAGCATGATGATGATGATGTACAGATTCATTTTGGTACTTTCATGATATTGTTCCCACTTTTATGATGTATGAGCATTTTCGTACTTTCATGATGTTCTTCACACTTTGTTTATCTCAGTTTATCTCAGTTTATAGTTTGTTTAAATGTAACATAAACATTTAAAATTAGGAGTATGATTTTGAATTTCGAATATCTCAATTCACACATCTAATACATAAGGTATTTAAAAAAGAATGCCATGTGAAGTAATTGTCAACATTAAGCATTGAAAAAGTGTTCAAGTTTCAACTTTATCATTTTGAATATCATATTGAATTTCGTATATATCAATGCTTGCAATTATTACACTAAACCTAAGAGCCGTGCGAAGTTTCATCCCCATGTGCGTATTTAAATTTAAGAGTATGATTTTGAATTTCAAATATCTCAATTCACACATCCAATACATAATGTATTTTAAAAATAATGCCGTGTGTCGTAATTGTAGCGTGGATGTACGTCTAGGGTAGCCTAAGAGGCGTGTGAAGTTTCGTCCCCAACAGGGTTTAGGATTTAGGGTTCAGGGTTTAGGGTTTAGGTTTTAGTCGTGCTAGTAGGGATTGCTTCTACGTGGCGCAAACCAAATCATTTGGAGACCAAATCTTGCGTGGATGTATGTCTGGGGTAGCCCAAGAGGCGTGTGAAGTTTCGTCCCCAACAGGGTTTAGGATTTAGGGTTCAGGGTTTAGGGTTTAGGGTTTAGGGTTTAGGGTTTAGGGTTTAGTCATGCTAGTAGGGATTTCTTCTACGTGGCACAAACCAAATCAGTTGGAGACCAAATCTTGCGTGGATGTATGTCTAGGGTAGCCTAAGAGGCGTGTGAAGTTTCGTCCCCAACAGGGTTTAGGATTTAGGGTTCAAGGTTTAGGGTTGAGGGTTTAGGGTTTAGTAGTGCTAGTAGGGATTACTTCTACATGGCGCAAACCAAATCAGTTGGAGACCAAATCTTGCATGGATGTACGTCTAGGATAGCCTAAGAGGCATGTGAAGTTTCATCCCCAACAGGGTTTAGGATTTAGGGTTCAGGGTTTAGGGTTTAGGGTTTAGTCGTGCTAGTAGGGATTGTAAAAATGTACGCATTTGTCCTTCCACGTGGTGCAAACCAGATCAGTTGGAGACCAAATCTTGCATGGATGTACGTCTAGGGTAGCCTAAGAGGCGTGTGAAATTTCATCCCCAACAGGGTTTAGGGTTTAGGGTTCAGGGTTTAGGGTTTAGGGTTTAGTCGTGCTAGTAGGGATTGCTTCTACGTGGCGCAAACCAAATCAGTTGGAGACCAAATCTTGCGTGGATGTACGTCTAGGGTAGCCTAAGAGGCGTGTGAAGTTTCGTCCCCAACAGGGTTTAGGATTTAGGGTTCAGGGTTTAGGGTTTAGGGTTTAGTCGTGCTAGTAGGGATTGTAAAAATGTACGCATTTGTCCTTCCACGTGGCGCATACCAAATCAGTTGGAGACCAAATCTTGCGTGGATGTACGTCTAGGGTAGCCTAAGAGGCATGTGAAGTTTCATCCCCAACAGGGTTTAGGATTTAGGGTTCAGGGTTTAGGGTTTAGGGTTTAGTCGTGCTAGTAGGGATTGTAAAAATGTACGCATTTGTCCTTCCATGTGGCACATACCAAATCAGTTAGAGACCAAATCTTGCGTGGATGTACGTCTAGGGTAGCCTAAGAGGCGTGTGAAGTTTCATCCCCAACAGATAAGTCCACGTGCGTATTTCATTAGTACGTGCGCCATTTTTCATACGTAGTCGTGCTAGTAGGGATTGTAAAAATGTATGCAGCTGTCCTTCCACATGGCGCATACCAAATCAGTTGGAGACCAAATCTTGCGTGGATGTACGTCTACGGCAGCCTAAGAGCCGTGCAAAGTTTAATCTCCAACAGATAAGTCCACGTGCATATTTCGTTAGTACGTGCGCCATTTTTCACACGTAGTCGTGCTAGTAGGGATTGTAAAAATGTACGCATTTGTCCTTCCACGTGGCGCATACCAAATCAGTTGGAGACCAAATCTTGCGTGGATGTACGTCTAGGGTAGCCTAAGAGCCGTGTGAAGTTTCATCCCCAACATAAGTGTCCACGTGCATATTTCATTAGTATGTGTGCCATTTTTCATACGTAGTCGTGCTAGTAGGGATTGTAAAAATGTACACAGCTGTCCTTCCACGTGGCGCATACCAAATCAGTTGGGCACCAAATCTTGCGTGGATGTACGTCTACGGTAGCCTAAGAGCCGTGCAAAGTTTAATCTCCAACAGATAAGTCCACATGCATATTTGGTTAGTACGTGCGCCATTTTTCACACGTAGTCGTGCTAGTACGGATTGTAAAAATGTACGCATTATACCTTCCACATGGCGCATACCAAATAAGTTGGAGACCAAATCTTGCGTGGATGTATGTCTAGGGTGGCCTAAGAGTTGTGCGAAGTTTCATTCCCAACAGATAAGTTCACACGCGTATTTCGTTAGTACGTGCGTGAATTTTCTTAGTCACGTTTTTAAAATGTCCTAAAGCACAAAACAAATTACAACATTACTACTAATAAACAATTTTTTGTTTTACAAACACAACAAATCCCATTGAGAAGACATCGGACATCATGTAAAAAATAGAATCTAATACAATGATGTGTATGAATGTGTATACAGCCATCATAGTGAAATACAAAATATGAGTCCATGAAAATTACAATGGTACGGTCACATAGTGAGCCTATACATATCGAATACAAAAAAGTGTAATCAACTAGTGATACCCAATAAAAATCAATCTAATCAACTGATGATCCCAAAAAATATGATATGTAATGTGCTACTCCTCAGGATCAGCTCTCATGCCAATAGTTGCAAGTATGCTCTCGTGATCTGCCACTGCAAGGCGCCATCGTGGAGTGGACGTCGCCTTGCGAGTGCGAACACGACTCAAAGTAATCTTGATCCCAACAACAAGATGAGAATACATGTATGCCTCCTGATCCGCCATGTACTCCTGGAACTCAATATAGCGACCACGCCTCTGTATCTGCTGAAAATAGTAGCCACCTACGATCATGCTATGAGCATTGAAGTGCATCCCATGCCCATCCACTGTATCCTCATTCAGCACACTCTTCAGCATAGAGCATCGCAACAAGTAATAATCCACACCCTCCTCATTGCCCTCCGAAGCAATAACCGCGAAGATATCACCAATACGCAAAATATATGTAAGCTGGTCATAATCTCTAGAGGAACTGAATCCCGCATCCTGATCATCATGTACCTCCTCCCAAGGCTGGAAGGGAGAAAGCACTCGCCGTACCCATGGATCGGCCCATGGTATCATGGAGCACCCTCCCCAATCATCATCAATGCATGCAGAGCAAAAACATGCAAACCGTCGAGAAAAGATCGCGGGGTGAGACTCACCTACACTCCTGATGGAATGGAAATCAAGAGTGCCAGGCACAGAATGACAATCAAAAGGCCTAGACCGATCAAGACTCCCAATGTCCACGCACCAAAAATACCATCTCACCACCCTATCGTCACGCGACTAAAACGAGGAGGTAGCACTAGTGGATAAGTGCTGGCTGCACCACCGCACCACATCATGTGCATCCTTGAAGCGATCGACGCAAAGCACGCTTCACGCAAGCACCTGCACCATCGTGCTCTCCCTTACCATGCCCTGTCTCGAAGTAGCTCCATGTGATCGAAATGCCTGTCTCACAGTGCCATTTGCAGAACCAATAAAACTGTCTAGCGGATTTGAACTGACCACCGCAACCGTGACCAGATCCAGCGCCGCTGCCATGTGACACCATGATCCCTCAAGAAACTATCATGCAAAGTGAAGCAATGCTGCACAAAATGGGCATCATGCGATCGATCATCACTAATGTAGAAGTGATACTCTCGCACAATGACACGTGAGTCCATGGTGCTATCAATGCCATCCACATGAGCCTGTGCATGACGATAGCTAATGTGCACAAATATAGCAACTTGCAATATGGCATTGAAAAAAAATATGACTATTGAAATAATTCAATATAATGAGGCAGGGAAAAAATCAATACTCAATCACACGTCACTTGTTCAGAGAAATAATACTCTGATTGGATCTCATGCTGTGGTGCAAAGGTGTAATTCTCCGCAAAGTCCACCACTGAGACAACCACCCCTGTAGGAAATGTCCTCAAACATGCACGAAACTGACGATCCTCCCATTTCGCAGTGTGCGAGTGGTGTATGTAGCAGTACATCTTCCCTCGAAAACTATCAATGAATACAACACGTGGTGTCTCCTTCCCCACAAGCTGCAACCTCCTCGACTGTGCACCACCATCTAATGTCAAGGTACAGTACTCATACTGCTGCCAACAAACCATCTGCAGATCACAAGTATCTAGTGCAACTCGTGGCACTCTAGCAAAGTCACCACAAAAAGTACACGTGCCTTCCACACAATCAAGGGAGTGGAATAAAGCATCACCATCTCGTGTACACAATATGGAATGAATGAAGTCGCGAGGGCTAGTAGGAACCACTCCCCTATGACCATCAAGGGAACGGAATACATCATACATCAATCCAAAATCCACATGGTAGCGACAACAGCATGTGTCACACTCCTGAGAGCATCGCACAAACCATGGCCTGCATCGCTCAAATGACCTCTGCCCAGTCTTGAACTCCAGGTGTGCCTCTACAAACTGAGTGTACAACTCAGTCTGGGTACACTCCAAAAAACATGCACCACGCTCAATGTACACACCGCGTGACACCCTCTTCCGCAATGCCTTCTTGAACACCGGGGATGCTCTACAATGCTCCTCCCAAAACTGTTGTATGAAGGACCTAGTGGAATCATCCAACAATCGATCGCTGCGAGGTGCACGACCACTCGAAGCCCAAAGAGCACCAGTCTCACTATCCTCTAGACTCTGCCTCCTAATGATGCCTGCTCGCAATGTGCGTGGTGCAATCTGAAGAAGACGTGAAGCGGTACGCACATGGCCTATCATATGAGGTCTACTAATGGTAGCCACAATAGCACGACGTGCTGCCAAGGCATCACTGGAGTTCCTATGCTTAATAGAAGCATAGGAACGTCGAACACTGCTAAGGACCTCGCTAGATACAACCCTATCTCTACGTGCACCAAGACCAGCACGCCTCCTACACTCTACCAAGTCAGGGTGATCAATCAGGGACGTGAGAAGAGAAGACTGCAAAGCTAGTGTGAGGTCACAAAAAAAAGACTGCACAATCTTGCTAGTACGACGACGGATAGTGGACTTCGGCAAGTCACGTCGTGAAGCAACACTGCTGCTGCAAGGTGGGGCAAGGGGATCAATGGGAGATGGTAGGGTGGACGGGGGAAGGGAGGCGCCAAGCGGAGCGGGGGGAGGGGGAGGGGGGAGGGTGGAGGGGGAAGAGGTAGAGGTGGAGGCCAAAATGTAGGTGGCTAGGGGAAGGGCGGAGGCTAGAGGTAGGGGAGCAGATGAGGATGGGGGGACAATGGAGGTGGGGGTGGGGGTCGAGGTGGGGGTGGAGGTGGGATGTAGAGGTAGAGCTAGAGGTGGATCAGTGGTGGCAGCGCGAGCTCGAGCTCTAGAGGCTCTCTTGCGCTCACGAGCCTTCCACTTGCGCTCCTCGTCAATGAGATTTGGGGGGGGGTTCCTACATCTTTCACGTCTACTAGCTCTATGGCTTTGAGAACCCATTCTCAATGAAAGTAGGATGGAAGGTGTGACAAAGTGATGAGGAGGCAAGAATGGCTAAGAATGGGTGAAATGAACCAAAACGTGGTGTCTTATAGAGAGCCTCAACTCATCCACTAGATTGCTCTTAGATTGCTCTTCATTATTATTGGTGGAGAGGTGCTAAGATTGAAACTAATTGGCTAAGTTTTGGTGCTAAGATTGATACTAATTGGCTAAGTTTTGTACCTTCAAATACCTCGATCGAGGTCTGCTATGCCCAGAGCCCCGATCATATACCTCGATCAGACCTTATAGCTCGATCGAGGTATTCAGTGCATTACGCATGTATGAACCTCGATCGAGGTATCCCTAGGTGTCCTCGGTCATATACCTCGATGGAGGTATTGTATGCCTCACCCAGGTCATATACCTCGATCAAGGTATTGTATGCCTCGCACATCGTCATGTGTATACATCTGGCTGATGTGGCACCATACATGGTCATGATGTGGTAATATAGTCTCTTCCTGCATGGTCATGATGTGGTAATATAGTCTCTTCCATGACATTGAAAGGTGATGTGGCATGATGAGTTGGCATTCATGAGGTGGTAGATTGACATGGCAAATTGAGGTGGAGGGATTGATGACGTGGCAAGGTTGAGGAGGTATGCCAAGGTGGCATTGTGTGATCACATGGCTCATGATGTGGAATGATGAGGTGGCACATGTGGCAGCACATGTGGCAATGTAAGGTGACATGGCAAGGAGTGATGTCACATCTCCTTGATGAGATGGCACCACGTGGTCTAACAACGTGGCATGGTTTTGATGACTCAACCTTCCACATGGGCAGCATGCAGACTCCAAAGGCTTGCCACTAGGGTCGGTGATGCTCCTAGCCTACCTCACCAAGCCTAATACCAAGCCTACCTTGTCTTGGTATTAGGCTTGGGTGGCCCTTTTTCCCCCACAAAAGGGAGATTTAATTGTTGGAGGCCATATCGTACGTTTCCCTTACTCAAATTTAACCAAAATTGTTTCCTCTTATTCATCATGCAGAGGACTAAAAATATTGACATTTTTGAAATGTTTGGTTATGTTTGAGAATTACTAGATTTATTTTTAATATTCTTTGTTGATCCTCTAAGGAGTAAAAGTAAAAATTAAACTTCAATCTTCCTAAATCTAACCGTTGGATTTGGGATTTGATGATTCAACCACACACCCTTATGTGCCTACTAACCTTCCACCGAATTGGATTTGCTTAATTATTCAAAATACTAAAAAAATGTGGTGTGCTACTAAAATGCATGTATTTTATGACTTTATTTATTATAAATAATTATTTATAATTAGATAAATCATTCAAAAAATTACCAATAAATCAAGTTAAGCTCTACATAATGCAAAGAGACCACTCACAAAGTTTCAATAACATTTAATCTAAAATGAGTGAGAAATTTAGAATTTAATATGACACTCTCTGTTCGTGACAAACGTGTGACCACCCTGGAACCATGCCGTGTGACACAAAGAAATTTTTTGTGTGTGCATCAAATTTTCGATCAGACTATACGATTGTGTGCACAATAGCAAGTGTGATGTTGTGTCAGAGGACTTCAAAGACTAGATCCATAGGGAAGTAGGTGAGATTTGCATTTTTGTGTGCTAAAAAGCTTGTTTTTCCACCTCCTAAGGATTGGGGAGTGAACAAAAAGTGGACACCCTTAGCTTGCTACTTCCCTTCTCCTCTCTAGCAGGATCTCTTGTCGGGCGTGTCAGAGCTGAGGATTCTCTAGCATTAGAGGCTATTGAAGAAAAAGTTGAAGCCGGTTTGACAAGCCCCTAGAGGTTTTCCCTCATCAATGCAAACTTAACCTTCATCTCCCATGTGTGAAAGCCTTTACCATTGAACTTATCCATATTCAAGATGGTAGCCATGAGAGGGGATCCGCCTTCCACTAACTTGTTCACACACGAGTTGAGAATCTCCTTGCACCTCAAGTTGCTTGATGTGGTAAGAATCGCACAGTAGCTGCACATCAAGTGACCATTGATGCAAAAACTACTGGTGGTTGCCGGGTTAAGAAAGCATATGAAAAGGATGGTATCTTGAAGAAGACAGATAAGGGGAAAGAGACAACTAACACAGGATTTGGTGCTTGGTCCTCAGCTCATTACGGCTACCAATTGGCGAGATCTCTTTCTTGATCTTCATGTTGATCTTCAACAACTGATTGTACAATGCATTGCTCAAGGAGACGACGGGTGGGATGATACACCATGGATGATTCAAGGTGAAGAACTAGCGATACACTAGGAGGGCTTTGATTCCAATTCTACTCATTGTGTGGTGATCGAGCTACTTGCTGCATCGGAGGTAATTAAAAGGGTGACATTCTTCCAAGGGTGGAATGATCCACAAGCTTGGGGGGAGATTTGGTGCATCTGCTTATTAATTCTTGTGGATAAGCTCATCTTGAATGATTTCTTCTCGACCTCACTATAGGGGTTTATAGGCCTCAGCTATGGTTGGTGATGTTTCGACCAAGGAATCCCTTTGTACCTAATTAACCCTTTGTGCCACATTTTGAGCTTCAAGTTGTAATTCTTTTTAGTCAAAATATAAACTATCAGCAGTCAAAATATAAACTATCAGCAAAGGATTGTAAGTTTATTTGGTGCTGAACATCTTGCTCAAGCATTGAAAATCCCCACCCTCTCCTTCTACCTATCTTGGACTATCGAGAAACCTGGGATGTCTAGATTTTAGTCTTGGTGTAATGACATCTTGGATTCTTCAATTTGATGGAGCATACAAACCTTCAACCAAGGCTGCTAGTGTGGGTGTGAAGCTCACTTCACTAGGGGGTGAAGTGTATCGTTATAGCAAGTCTGCACCTACAAGTACTTGCACTACAAGGCATAGGTCATTTTCCGACGGAAATACCGACGCTTTTTACATTAAAATTTTTTTTTTTCACAGGCGCAAAGGTCGCTATAAAAGTCGTTAAAATCGTCGGAAAAGGAGCGTCGCTATAAATCGTCGCTATATAGCGACGCTATTAATCGTCGCTATATAGTGACGTTTTTAAACGTCGCTATATAGCGACACTATTAATCGTCGCTATATAGCGACACTGGTAAACGTCGCTATATAGTGACGATTAACAGAAGTAAAAAAAAAGGGTTAGTGGGGCTAAACAGGGCTTCCTTTTGGCCCTGTTTAGCCCCACTAATCCTTTTTTTTTTTTGTAATTACAAAAGAAAGTTTTCTATAACAAAATTTCCGCATCTTGCAGGATGATACAAAATTGTTCTTGTGAACGATGAGGAAGAAATGCATATACATATACAACTGTGTTTGTAACAAAATTACCCTGTGAAAGGGCGATACAAAATTGCTCAAACGAGCGGATATACAATGAGCTACTACCACTACTAATCCGACGAATCGTCTTGATGGCCTGTTCCTTGGTCCTCGACACCTGCGTCTTCTCCCTCGTCCCCGACACCTGCGTCTTCTCCCTCGTCCTCGGCACCTGCGTCCGATCCTTGCCCCTGTTGATCGCTCGTCTCTGATGATGGGACGCTTGAGCTTTGACCCTAAGAGTGAACCATATAAATCGAAAATTAGATTGGAACTTAAATTAAAAAGTGAGATTACAAGTAGGAGTAAACTTATACCGTGCGAGCAGCCACCTCAGCCCAATCGACTGTCGCTCCCATTGCCTCTTGCTCAATGAACCACGGCCTTGTTCCTATCCGAAATGCGCGCCGCGTCTCTGCATCCGTAGGAAGCCGACCCATCGCAGCTTGCTGTGGATCCAATTTACGAGAGTTAGAGTTAGCTAAAGTGCATGTAATATGTAAGTAAAACAAATAGAACAATACATTAAATGGGAAGAAGTAGACTTACCACGGTTGCCTCGAACGCATACCGTCCGCCTGCACCAAAGTGCGAAGTACCTACGACGTCCAGCCGTCTCTTCGCAGCCCTCCTCTGACCCTCGAACATTTCGGGATGGTCCCTATGTTGCTTCTTGAAGTACTTCCAATCAGCTTTGTCTGCCCAGCTGGGTTTAGCCAAACCCTTTGTAATGGAAGTACGCAAGGTTGATCTGCGATGCTTTAGGACCAAACCCATGCGCTCGAGCATATAATTGTTATTAAACTCCACATTTGGCGGATTAGGATATCTTTGTTTTAACTCATCGATCACCGCCTGCTTCTTTTGGGCATCTTGATACCGCCAATCAATATTTATGCCGCTCTTGAAGTGATGACTCATCAACCTCCTCATGGCGGCCATCACTGCTTTGCCCTTTTTGTCTTCTATTATCTCTCCGGCAGATGTGATTTGATAGGAGAGATCCCCTGATGAGTAAGGGGGACTAACGGTAGCAGAGTCTGAAGGAGTGGAAGCTGCGCGACCGCTTCCGGATCGAGGAGTAGCTGTGGGAGTAGGAGAGGGAAAGGGACCTGACTGATACTGTGTCTCCGGACCAAGTGGAGACCTAAAGGAGCGTGAGTGTGCTGACTCGTCTACGTCTCCTGAGTCAGCACAACATGAGCCGCCCATCCTACTCTTCCTTCCCTTGCGGGAGGCATGCGCAGGTGATGATCCCGCGGTCGAAGGGGCGCGAGGGGATGGCTGGGCAGTACGTCCACCCGTCGGTGTAGGGGAAGGAATTGCGGAGGTCCTCTGAGAGAGCAGAGAGAAGAATCTCGCTGCCTCCTCATCGCTCATCTGCGCTACAAACTCGTCGGGAGTCCCGACAAAGCCATGCGCGGCTAGCAAAGGAGTCCCCTGAGGGGTAGTCGCAGTGCTACGTGGAAGAGGGGTCGGACCAGGGGTAGTCACAGTGCTAGGACCGAGAGGAGTCGGACCAGGGGTACTCCTCGGGGTAGTCGCTCGAGAGGAATCAAAGTCCTCTGGAGCATATAGATCGTGAGCTCTCCTCCTGCGAGGCTGTCCGTACTCGTCCGATGAGCGACGTGATCCCATGTCTAACATAGACACAAACACGAAAACAGAAAACAAAAAACAAACATGAGCATTCTCATAGGCATAGGCATAGGCAAGAAGAAAGAAGAGGGAAATGAAAGAAGAGGGAAAGGAAAGAGGGAAAGAAGAGGGAAAGATAAGAGGGAAATGAGATGTAAAGGAAAGAAAAGAATGAGAATGAGGAAATAGAGAATGAGAGAAGGGGGAAATAGAGAAGGGGAAAGAGATGAGGGAAAATAGAGAAGGAGAGAAGGGGGAAATAGAGTGGGAAAAGGAGAATGAGCTTATGCAGACCATGCTCATGCTCATGCTCATGGGAGAAGGAGAGAAGGGGGAAATAGAGTGGGAAAAGGAGAAAAGGAAATAGAGTGAGAAACTTACGCATCAGCTCATGCTCATGCATGAGCATAAGCATGAGTTTATGCTCATGCTTATGCTTAAGCATAAGCATAAGCATAAACACATGCTTATGCTCATGCGAAAAAAGAGAAGGAGCTTATGCTCATGCGGAAAAAGAGAATGAGAGAAGCATAAGCTTCTCCCTTTCTCTATTTCCGCATAAGCTCATGCGGAAACAAGCATAAGCTCATGCTCATGCTCATGCATGAGCATAAGCATAAGCTCATGCTTATGCTCATGCGGAAAAAGAGAAGGAGCTTATGCGGAAAAAGAGAATGAGAGAAGCATAAGCTTCTCGCACTCTCTATTTTCGCATAAGCTCATGCGGAAACAAGCATAAGCTCATGCTCATGCATGAGCATAAGCGGAAAAAGAGAAGGAGCTTATGCTCATGCGGAAAAAGAGAAAGAGCTTATGCGGAAACTTACGCATAAGCTCATGCTCATGCATGAGCATAAGCATGAGTTTATGCTCATGCAGAAAAAGAGAAAGAGCTTATGCAGAAAAAGAGAATGAGAGAAGCATAAGCATAAGCTTCTCT
This sequence comes from Dipteris shenzhenensis, assembly GCF_047967505.1. Lineage (NCBI taxonomy): Eukaryota > Viridiplantae > Streptophyta > Polypodiopsida > Gleicheniales > Dipteridaceae > Dipteris > Dipteris shenzhenensis. Next base: position 20,055,988 of record NC_141616.1, on the reverse strand, counting down.
CATTCTCTTTTTCCGCATAAGCTCATAAGCATAAGCATAAGAGACGGAGCTTATGCTCATGCGGAAAAAGAGAAAGAGCTTATGCTCATGCTCCTTCTCTTTTTCCGCATGAGCATAAGCTCCTTCTCTTTTTCCGCATGAGCATAAGCTCATGCGGAAAAAGAGAATTATGCTCATGCGGAAAAAGAGAAGGAGCTTATGCTCATGCGGAAAAAGAGAATGAGAGAGGCATAAGCGGAAAAAGAGAAAGAGCTTATGCAGAAAAAGAGAATGAGAGAAGCATAAGCTTCTCTCATTCTCTTTTTCCGCATGAGCATAAGCTCCTTCTCTTTTTCCGCATGAGCATAAGCATGAGCTTATGCTTATGCCTATGCATGAGCATAAGCATGAGCATAAGCTCATGCTTATGCTCATGCATAGGCATAAGCATAAGCTCATGCTTATGCTCATGCGGAAAAAGAGAAGGATCTTATGCTCATGCATGAGCATGAGCTTGTGCGTAAGTTTCCGCATGAGCTTATGCGGAAATAGAGAATGAGAGAAGCTTATGCTTCTCTCATTCTCTTTTTTCGCATAAGCTCCTTCTCTTTTTCCGCATGAGCATAAGCATGAGTTCATGCTCATGCATGAGCATAAGCATGAGTTCATGCTCATGCTTATGCTCATGCGGAAAAAGAGAAGGAGCTTATGCGAAAAAAGAGAATGAGAGAAGCATAAGCTTCTCCCTTTCTCTATTTTTGCATAAGCTAATGCGGTAACAAGCATAAGCTCATGCTCATGCATGAGCATAAGCATGAGCTTATGCTTATGCTTATGCTTATGCATAAGCATAAGCTCATGCTTATGCTCATGCGGAAAAAGAGAAAGAGCTTATGCAGAAAAAGAGAATGAGAGAAGCATAAGCATAAGCTTCTCTCATTCTCTTTTTCCGCATAAGCTCATAAGCATAAGCATAAGAGAAGGAGCTTATGCTCATGCGGAAAAAGAGAAAGAGCTTATGCTCATGCTCCTTCTCTTTTTCCGCATGAGCATAAGCTCCTTCTCTTTTTCCGCATGAGAGAAAGAGAAAGAGCTTATGCGGAAAAAGAGAAAGAGCTTATGCGGAAAAAGAGAATGAGAGAAGCATAAGCTTCTCTCATTCTCTTTTTCCGCATGAGCATAAGCTCCTTCTCTTTTTCCGCATGAGCATAAGCATGAGCTTATGCTTATGCCTATGCATGAGCATAAGCATGAGCTTATGCTCATGCTTATGCTCATGCATAGGCATAAGCATAAGCTCATGCTTATGCTCATGCGGAAAAAGAGAAGGAGCTTATGCTCATGCATGAGCATGAGCTTATGCGTAAGTTTTCGCATGAGCTTATGCGGAAATAGAGAATGAGAGAAGCTTATGCTTCTCTCATTCTCTTTTTCCGCATAAGCCCTTTCTCTTTTTCTGCATGAGCATAAGGGAAAAAAGAGAAGGGGGAAAAATGAGAAAAAGAGAAGGGGGAAAACGGAAAGAGAGAGAGGGGAAGAGAGGGTTCCTACGCCCATTACTGTAGCTAGCGCTTAAGGCGCTAGCTGCAGGCCAATGCAAATAACAAATATATTAAATGGAAAGAAGAGGAAGCACTTACCTGTAAAAGTATGTCCCGCTCGGTGTAGTGGACTGGCCCCACAAAAGAGAGAGTATGTCCCGCTCGGTGTAGTGGACTGGCCCTACAAAAGAGAGAAAACAACCCATTTTTTCAAATAAGATGTTAGTGGAAAGAGGAGATCACAAAAGCAACTTCTTGAAAGGAGACAAGGAAAGAGAAGATTGAGGAGACAAGGAGAAAGAGAAGGAAAGAAATAGGGGAAAAAGAAGAGGTGAGTTTTCTTTCTTTCTTTCTTTCTTGAAATTTCGTTTTTGGTTTCAATCATTTCAAATCAAGCATGAAAACTAGTTTAGCACTTTAGCAATACAAGTAGAAATACTCACAAAACCAAAGCTAACAAACAAACAACCTACATTGTTGAAACAAACTCACCTTTTGAAGAACTTTCTTCCTGGAAACCAAAGAGGGAAAAAGGAGAGAGAGGGAGTACAAGAGGTAGGAGAAGGGTGAGGAGTGGGAAATAGAGTGGGAGGTTGCCTGGAATAGATGGGAGGTCGTCGAAATAGGTGGGAGGAGATTTTGGGTTGCTTACTGTAGAGATTAGGAATGGCTTATGCAAAAACGCCGCGGGTTTCGTCGTTTCGGGTTTTAACCCACAGCGTCGCTATATAGCGACGCTTTTTCGTCGCTATATAGCGACGTTTTTAATTAAAAGCGTCGTTATATAGCGACGTTTCAAATTAAACGTCGCTATATAACGACGAAACAGAGCGTCGCTATATAACGACGCTTACTGTTTATTTTTTTGTGTAGCCTCTTGTGAAGCTCAAACATGCTATGCTTATAATTGTCAATATCTTCTCTTACTATATAGCCTTACCATATAGGATTTTTAGTTTCAATCCTTACTATATAGCGACGTCATTTTTTTTATATGGCCTCAAGAGAAGCTCAAATTAAACATGCTATGCTCATAATTGTCAATATCTCCTCTTCATGCTTATGTTGTGGTTTTATAAGTGTAGATGGAAGGGACGAGTGGAAGCTCATCCGATGATGCGCCAACGCCCGGGAGCACGAAGTGGCTTACGGAGAGGTTATATTGTCATTGCACTCATTGCAAGCGAGAAGTACGACATCAACGTCGTATTATCATGCGCCACTTGCGGATGTATGGGGAGGAGCCGGAACCAGTACCCCCCGTTGGTGTTGCACATGTTGATGGATCATCGGTAAGTCAAAGCTATTTAAGTTCGCAATCTTATTGTATACCCGGAAATAGAAGATCTTCTATTTAAACAAATGAGCTTATGACAGGATGAGGAGGGTGACGAGGGTACACATATACCTTCTCACTCTCAACAAGACTATAGTCTCCCGGATGACGACGAGGGTATGGTCGACATGATGGATTCCATTTTTAGGGGCACTACATCCCACGTACACGTGATGTCAGAGTCTGAGGTCAAAATGCGAGAGTTGCAATCAACACAATTGTACGAGGGTGCTAGGATGTCTAAACTACGTGCTTGTCTCTCAATCTTGAATCTACAAGTACAGTATGGGTGGTCGGATACAAGTGTCTCGGCCTTAATGAGGTTAGCCCTTGCATTAATTTGACTCATTATTTGGATATTGTTTGTTTTGAGAATCATCATTTGGATAGTGTCTTTGTCATAGGTTGCTCCAAAAGATGTTGCCTGCACCAAATACCATGCCCGCATCAAGAGATGAAGCGAAAAAGATGCTAACAACGGTGGGTATGGATTATGATACCATCCATGCTTGTCGTAATGATTGTATTCTCTTTCGTCGTGAGCATGGAGATTTGGCTAGTTGTCCAAAGTGTGGGGAACAACGATATAGAGATGACTTGCAAGGTGAGCGGATACCGGTAAAGGTCTTGAGACACTTTCCCATCATTGCAAGAATACAACACATGTTTCGATGCAAATCCATAGCGGAGTTGATGACATGGCATGCATCTCATCGGTCCATTGATCACACATTGAGGATTCCCGCAGATTGTGCAGCTTGGAAGCACATAGATAATCAGTGGCCGGACTTTGCGAGGGAGCCACGCAACTTACATCTTGGGCTAGCCATGGACGGCGTGAATCCTTTTGGGTTACGCTCGACATCTTGGTCGACATGGCCCATAGTCGTGGTGAATTACAATATCCCACCATGGCTAACAATAAAAAAGGGACACCTCATGCTTGCACTACTTGTGCCAGGAAAGTACAAGGCAAAAAACATGGACGTGTACATGGCACCTTTGATAGAGGAGTTACAGATATTATGGAGAGGAGTGTAGGTCTTTGATATTTCCAGAGCTCCTAGGCATACCAATGATATTTTGGTCAGGGGTATCTTGATGTGGACCATGCATGACTACCCAGGATATGGAGAGTGCGCAGGTACGTGGTTATGTCTTTACATGTACAATGAGGGATTATGCTTTTTTTACTCTCTTTTGCATGCATGTCTTGTACTAACATATTCATGCACGCGTGCAGGACTTGTTACAAGTGGGTACCATGCTTGTCCTGTTTGTGGACCCGCTCTGAAATCGCTTGCACGCTACTCCAAACATATGAGGAAAAATGTTTATGAAGGTCATGCTCGATACCTTCCGCTCGACCATCTCGCACGTGGAGGTCAGCTTGATCCACCACCATCATATTTGAAAGCAAGTGATTGGATTCAAGCTTGGAGGGAGAATGGAGAGGAACCTCCTCCTGGTATGAAGAGGCTATCGATCTTTCACGAGCTTCCTTATTGGGGTCAGTTACAAATCAATCATCTCTTGGATCCCATGCATATCTTTAAGAATGTGGGGGCTACCATTTGGGCACACTTGGTTGGTTCCAAGGACTCGAGAGGAGTGCGAGAAGACTTGCGTGCTATGAATAGGATGTCTCGTTTGTGGCCCCAAGTGCATGCTTCGGGAAAAGTTGTCCTCCCAAAAGCAACGTGGATCCTCTCTACGAGGGAGGAGGCAGCGATCAAGGCAGACATTGCCTCTTTTCAAACACCGACAGGGTACATGCGTTGCTTGAAAGGAGCATTTTCAAAGGACAATAAGCTTAGTGGCCTCAAGTCCCATGATTGGCACAAGGTCTTACAGGTATTCTAAGTAGAATTAGTGTACCGATAATAGTGATGCATTAGCGTAATTATTATTATGTTATATTGTTGACATGATTTCATTGTTGCTTTGATAGTTCATCCTTCCAATTACAATAAAAGGGTGCTTACAAGAAGATGTTAGAAATGCTATATTCAAGATCTGTGGTATTGTGAGGTATGCTTACTATCAATTCGCATTATGTATTTTCTTCATGGACATGTGAAATAGGTGGATATCTCAAATATCTTACATATGCATGGACATGTGAAATAGGTGGATATCTCAAAAAGAGATCTCTATATCGAGCATCGAGAAGGCTAGGGTGGAATCCATCGAAGCCGTATGCTTGCTTGAGAAGCACTTTCCCTCAAGCATTATGACAACTCAAGTCCACTTGCTTGTGCACATAGTTGATGAGGTGGCTATAGCAGGTACCGTTCATAATCGATGGATGTTTTTTCTCGAGCGGTTTATGAAAACTTTAAAGGGGTTTGTAAGACAAAGAGCAAGACCAGAAGCAAGCATGGCAGAGGGATGGCTTGTGCAAGAGTCATTAGTATATATCACAGAGTTTCTTGCATCCACGGATCCTGATATGCCGCAAGCTTGGCACAACAAGGATGATGATCGCATCATTGGCGAGGTCCCCCAAGGAAAAGGGATTGAAAGAAAGATGAGCGAAGAGCAAATGGAGAAATTCAATAAGTTTTGTATCCTCAATAGCGCTGAGATGCATAAGTGGATTGAGAGATATGAAGTGGCCAAAGCAGAAAGAATAAATGCAAGGACGAGATTCAGAGTAATGTACAGGCGATCACAACCATATCCACGAGATCTGGCTCTTCTCCCTACTCACATGTCAATTGATTGGCTACAACTAGCTGTACGTAAAGCCGAACGTGATGGAGAGACAATAAACGAGCGCGAGCGGGAGTTATCATCTGGATGTATGGTGCATGTAAGTTTCTTATCTCTTGACGTAATTAAGTAATTATTTGTGGCAATATATGCTATAAAATAGGTGCATCTTCATTGATTTAATGATGCTCTTTTACAGTACAAAAAGTACAGTGCATTATGGTCATATGGACGACATTTTCGCGTGGAACGCATCGATTCAAAGAGAGTCACGTATGATTGTGGAGTCATGGCTAACTTCACACAAGATAGCCGAGCAAGTGCTTCGGATACCAATCTTCTCTCCTCACAGTTGGATTATTGTGGAACCATACGCGACATCTATGAAATTGATTTCAGACGATTTACTATTTTCATTCTTGATGTAAAATGGTTTAGAACTACTTACAACGGTCCCCATGCGACAGTGAGAAAAGATAGTAGCGGTTTCTTTGCAATAGACTCCACCAAACATTGGACCGATGAAAGTGATACTTTTGTTCTTCCCGAGCACTGTGAGCAGGTGCATACTAATGATATAATTAGTCAAAGCTTTCATTTTTAAAGTCCATTGATATATATATAATTGACGACATTTGGCACCCATCTTCAATATAGGTGGTTTTTCATCCGGATCGTTCTGATCCAAGATGGTGGTACGTGATCCAAGTTGCACCATGAAGTAAGCAAATATTTGAAGATCGAGATGTGGATATGGAGATGCCACTACCAATGCCGGATCCAATTGATGAATCTAGCGAAGAAGATGTAGATCACCATATGAGGCAAGAGGAAGATGCACATAATGACATCGCACGGGAGGAGGATGGAGATCACGATATTGACGAAGAAGACAACAATCATCAAGATCAATCACCACACTTAAGCTTTATTGAAGAAGATGATCAAATACTTTTAGGTGAACGTACGATACTAGAGTACGATGATGATATAGGAGATCAACTCGGTATAGAGTTGGAGATAGACTTGCTTGGCGCCTTAGACTTGGCTCAAGATGAAACAGTTGATGTAAATGCTCTTATTTAATTTTTCTCATCTCAAACTTCGACATGAATATATGAGCTTCAAAAGCTTGATGTACATGCTCTCATTTTTTAATTCTCTATGAGCTCAAACATGTCTGAAAATTTTAAAAATTTTGTCATTGGAAAAAAATAATTTTTAAGGCCTTTTAAAATAAAAAAAACTCTCTGTAAAACGTCGCTATAATATTTTGTCTCAGTGTCGCTATATAGCGACTTTTAAATGTCATTATATAGCGACTTTTACTGACGTCGCTATATAGCGACTTTTAGAAAAAGTCGTTATATAGCGACTATTTAGCAAAAGTCGCTATATAGCGACGATTTACGACACCCGATTTTTATACCGACGATTAACGCTAAGCGGGCGCTAATCGTCGGTATGTAAACGTCGCAATAGGATGCGTGTGTAGTAGTGTTGCAACCAAGCTGAGTACTCAACACTCATTTTTGGCCTACAAAAGGTGCCTAAGTGTGTCAAGCCTGACCCCGAGCTATCCTCAAGCTCTCCCCACCAACAACCAAACATCAGGTATGCTCATTTGTCAATCCAACAGGATACTATTTCCGCTTCATTGATCAATATGCTACTTTGACACGACCCATGACCACGCTATTAAAAGATGGGATTGATTTCTCTTGGGATGAGGATAGTGATCATGGGTTTGTACAAATCAAGAGTGCTATGGCTTCAGAACCCATTCTACACAATCCTGATTGGTCAAAGACTTTCTATATCAATCTTGGGTTTGGTGATCACACTCTGGTGGGTATTCTTCTCGAACAAGGGGAGGATCGGTTCATGTATCCCGTTCGATTTGCTTCTCGACAATTGCTCAAAATTGAATGATGCTACTCTGAGGCTGACAAGCGTGCCTTTTCTTTGGTGTTTTGCATTGAGAAATTTAAGCATTATGTGGTTGGAAAGTCCATTATAATCTGTAGCAATGGTCTTGCAAATCAGGTTCTTCAATCACCAAATCCCATGGACCGATTGGCCAAATGGTTGGTAGTTTTACAAGAATATGATTTTTCTTTCAAAATTGTAAAAGGGGGTTGTTCCAACTTGAAGAATGCTTTGATTGATTTAGAGGAGTGCCTCGATGTAACCCTTGTACTAGCCATAGAAGTTGGGGATCCATGGTATGGTGATATCTATAGGTTTCTGACCCCTTTCTTCTTTCCTTCAAAAAGTACTAGCTATGAGAGAAAGAAAATCCGTAGAGATAGTAGGTGCTCAACTCTCTTTGATGGGGTGTTATAACATCAAGGCCTGGATGGGGTACTAAGACAGGCCATTGATGCAGATGAAGTACCTAAGATATTGAAGCATTATCATGATGAATTTTGTGGAGGCCACTATGCTGGTGACTATACAGCTAAGAAGATTTTACATGCTGGATACTATTGGCTGACCTTGTTCAAGGATGTCACTATGTATTGCAAAACTTGTGAACCATGCCAATTATTTGGTAGGAAGAATTTGCGTCCTGGGCAACATCACCGAGTGATGTCCATACATCCATTTCAGAAGTGGGGAATATACTTTGTCGGGCCCCTACCCATGTCTGCCCACAAAAAGAAGTATCTTTTGGTAGCCACTCAGTATCTCACGAAGTGGGCTGAAGCTATCGTCATCCCCGTTGCAAATGGTAAGGCAGTTTCAAATTTCATATTTGAACATATCTGCACAAGGTTTGGGACACCCATGGAAATAGTATCTGACCATGGGAGTCCATTCTTAAATGAAGCAGTGGAGTTGCTCATGGATCGCATGGGTATTGATCATCACACTTCTAGCAGCTATTATCCAGCATCCATGGGACAAACAGAGCGGACCAATGGCATCCTTTGTAAATCCATGGAAAAAATGGCCACAAGGTACAGGAGCCAGTGGGATCAGAAGGTCACTGAAGTCGTGTGGGCTTACAACATCACCCATAAAACGTCTACAGGTCACACTCCTTTTGAGTTGGTGTACGGTATTGAGGCAATTTTACCACTAGAGATAGAGATTCCAACCTTGAGATTGGCACAAGAACAAAGGATGACAGAAGATGAACATGTAGATGCCAGGTTGGTACAACTTGAGAAGTTAGATGAAACCTGACGCCTTGCCCTACATGAAATAAAGATCCAAAAGAACCGACAAAATGCCTGCTTGGATGCTAATATTCACAAGGGATGGGAAAGACACTTTGCTGAGGGGGATGTTGTGCTATGCTTTGATAACAGATTGGACCACCAAATGGATAAAAAGTTCCTTCCACTATGGACCGGTCCATACGAAGTCATCAAGGAATGTAGGAGTGGGTCTATACAAGTATAGGAGCTACATGAGCCATATGGCAAGAAGGTGATCAACAAGCGTTATCTCAAGCCCTTCTTTGTTCGTGATGGTCCCAGGCATGGAAATGCTGTGCATTCCCTGCTTGGGGGGGGGAATTGTTATGGATAAATTTGACCAAGGTAAAAGGCATAAATATGTGTGTGTGCTTGTATGTGTGGCAATAGTATAATAAAATATGGTGTGCATAGGGCCTAGGGTTGAGGTGGCAGGGCATGACCATGTGCCACCCTTCCACGTAAGAGGACCCATAAGGTGTGTTGTACATAATCCATGGTAGTAATATTATAAAATGTTAAGGTGGCATAGTTCCTCCATGTGCCACCCCTCCACCTAGGTGGTACCATGCCTGCATTTAGTGAGACATGGCCCAAGGACCATGGGAGAAGTAATATAAAATAGGTGGAGATGGATATTATATTGGATTATTCCCTCCATGTAGGATAGGCCCATGTGGGGGGGGTGTAGATAGTCCAAGAATGCAAGTTAAATAATAAGAAAAGTAGGATGAGGTGGCAAGACTCCCTGTGCCAACCCTCCACTTGTCCTCCTAGACGTTTGAACGTATTATAAAATTGGGAAGAGACCAAGGGAGTATCTTAGACTTGGGATATGGGGTTTGATTTATGTGGAAAAATGAGGCAAAGGGTTGTCGCGCACAATTGAGAGTGCGTGCCTACCTAGCCCACATGGGAGATTCTTACACATACACCATGCATGTGGGAGGATGCATTTATTGGGAGAGACCCCCTCTCTTGGCTATAAAAGGAGGGGGCTATTCCTTGATGGAACATGCTCATTCTTGTAAAGCCACCTAGCTAGTACTTTGATTTCCCCCCATCCTTCCTTTCAAATAAAGCATGACTCTCTTCCCTTGATGTCTCCATCTCTACATTCCACCTCCCATCATGTACATGCTCCTCTTCCCCCTCTTCCTTCCCTCTTGTGCCATAGTCCCCCTCTTCATTCCCACCCCTCTTAATCTTTTTTTTCCCCACCCATGTTAATGCTTCTCCCCTCATGTTCCATTTTCCTCTATGGCCCTCAAGCATCGCCATGCCTAGCATCTAACCTCATGCCTTGATTTCTTTTCTAGTAAATAATAGTCATCAATAAATGTGAGAAACTAGTTGCTAACATTGAGTGATGGTAGATTAAGCATGTAGCCTGCAATATCAATGTGCACTAGCTCTAATAATATGTTAGCTCTTGTGGCTTGACCCTTGGGAGAATACTCTCCATGTTACTTCCCATAAAGGCATTCTCTAGACAAATTTCCTTATTTGATTGATGGGAGTCCTTTCACCATGTTCTTGCATTCATTCAACTACATGGATCTGAAGTTAAGATGCCCATACTTTGGTGCCATAACCTAAGAGTTTGTATGTGTAGTCATGCATACTCTCTATGTAGGGATTGTGACCGCCAACTTATAAAAGATGCCATCTCTCAACCCATGTCTAGTGATCTCTTTTTTAGTGAAAAAGAGCACCTTCTTGTCATCAAAGAGAGTTTTAATCTTCTAATCAGCACATTGTATGACTGATAGTAGATTCATGGAAAGTCAAGGTACATAAAGAACATTACAAATGGATTTTACCTTTCCATTTGGAAGCTAAATTGGCATGTAACCGAGTGGATGATTGTCTCTTAGATGAACACCTGGAGCTCCCTTAACTAGATCAAGTGTCTTGAACCAATCACATTTGCAACACCTATGCTGTAATGCACCAAATCCACTATTCCACACTTTTGGTCAATTTTTTTAGATGTACTCAAAACTGTGGATAATTTTATGTCCTTGATATGTCTATGGTATCTACATGACCTACCCAACAATCTGCATCCTTTTTGTTGCAAACCACCTCTTTCTTGAGAAATGACCCCTCTTTGATGCTTGTCCATCTAGAGGCAGTCGATCAAGTGAGCGATGTCAAGCGAGCAAGGCCAAATTAGTGAGCGAGCAAAGCAAAAATGGTTGGGCTACCAACACATAGTCTCATTGTATGTATGTACTCATTAGTAGTAAATATTTATAGTGCTTCCTCAACATTGAACATGATTATAACATAATATTGCAAGTACACATTAGTGATAGTGTTTTATATTCGCATGAGATGTATGGTTTGGCTATCAACAATAGGTACTATATAGTAGAAGTGCATCACTTGAGAAAAACATAACTTCACTATATGTATGTACTCATCATTAATAAAGCTTTATAGTATCACCATAATTTTGAAGATGATTATAACATAAGCTTGCAAGTCTACATTATTGATAGTGTTGTTTATTCTCTTGAGATGAACTTGCATAGAAATGCTTTGGCTACCAACAAGGAGTATATAGTTGAAGTGCATCATTGAATACAACCTTCAACATTGAGCATGATCATGACATGTTATTGAAAGTTTACCTTGGTAAAAGTGTTCTATATATTTTCATCAGAAGAACTTGCATAGAAAATATTTGATTGTTTTTGTTCCAATGTATAGATAGAGTGGGCATCCTTTCTCTAAATCTGGTGCAAGAAACTAACAAAATTTCCATTAAATTCATATTTATTTTTCATGCAATTTTACTAAATGGTGCAAAAGGTCATGATAATGATCTAATTCATGCCTTCGTTTTGATATGTAGCATAACCCCATTTTGGATTTGTAAATCAAAAGATATAGGACATCAAAATTCTCATGTTTTGGGCCAAAACATCAAAATTCTCATGTCAACACGCTCCCTGTTTTGGCCCAAAACATAAGCATTTCTACATCATGTACATTTTAATTTACAAATCCAAATGGGATTATGTTACATATCAAATAGAATGGCAAGGCATGATTTAGATGATTATCATGACCTTTTGCACCATTTAGTAAAATTTCATGCATCAAAATGTGAATTTAATAAAAATTTAGCCGATTTGTTGCATAAGATCTAGAGGAAAGTTTACATAATCTAGATCATGTCAATATGTTGCCTATTTCTATAAGCAAAGATTGATTTGTTTTGGAATTTAATTCATTTTAAAGAAAGGGATGTACTTACTCTTTAGATTTTGTTGGATTGGTGGGATGTAAGAGTGACTCATTAGGGAGGGATGTTTTTGCAAACACAAAAACATAGGTTTTGTTCCAAGAGTAAATATAGTTTCAAAAACCAAGCATTTGCACATGCATGTAATGTGGATTATTCCATTCAAGGAGTCCTAGGAAACTTTTGACTTGTGTGGAAGATTTCATTGGTGATATCACTTATGTTGGTGGAGATAGAGGACTTGATTATGGAGGATTAACAAAAATTCAACGAGGAAAAGTGAACGAAGCTAGGCTGTGTCTTTATTAATGATGCCTTTCCAATGACATAGGTCCAAATCTCTCATGGACTTTTGAAGAACTTAGATACTTTGTTCAGATATCGAGCTCCGCTCGTGATATGCCAGGGTGACCGTTGTGCATTTATGTCACCGACTTGTTAGCTGCAGATGCGGTTGGTACACCGCCCATGAATAATAGCTGGATGACAGCTATCCTTATGTACTCTAGTTCGTGGCTCAGTTAGTATGCCACCTTAGTTAGCTGAGTTTGGTTTGAGACCCACATATAGGGTTCTCCTATTTCTTTGTACTAGAGTTCTTTTGGCTTTCACAACTAAGAAGAGGAAAACTATTTTTAGCTTCCACCTTTGTGTGTATTCCCCCATTGTGTATGTGTGAAAGCCACAAGTGAGACTCCTTCCCTCTCTCCCACTATCTTCACATGGTATCAGAGCCTGGTTCGTGGTAAGGAGCTCAAGAAAGCAAACCAAGTTCGCGGTGTCCTGGTAAGAGGACCAGTGTTGCTTTCCTTTTTTGAGTTTGGGAGCAAATCTCTGCAGGTAGCACAGCCGGAAGTGCAAGAGTGCATTGTCTCAGATTGAGACGCCCTTCGTGGTGTGGCCTGTTTTGAAGGCGAAAGTTCTTCGTAGGCACTTAGAAAAAGGCCCTATTTTTGTTGTGCGACCACTACTCTACAGGTCGGTGAAAAGTTGCTGCAGAAATTGCATCGTATTCCTGTGCGCAGAGATATTGGGAGTTGCAAAATCATCCTTGTAACCTATTGATGCAAAATCGTCACTAGGAAGTGACTGTGTGGTCAAATACCACTTTCGTCAGTTTTGCAGATCTGCCCTGTGAGGCAAAAGCTGTGCTTTTTGCAGTGACAGAATATTTTGCAGTGTTCTATTTGATTCTCTTTCACAGATTGTCACTGAAAAGCTTGACAAGAACAACTTCCAGGCATGGAAGTTTATAATGACAAATTTCCTTATGGGAAAAGGCTATTGGGAGTTCATTATAGGAAATGAAGAAGAACCAGTTCTTCCTAATGTTCCCAATCAATAGAAAATGCAGGCATTTAAAGGATGGCATGAGAGAGCCAAAAAAGTTATGTACTGGCTTTCTATCTGTATTTCGGATTCTATGATTGTGCATATTCAGCATGCAAGTATGCCAAAGGAGGCATGGGATACTTTGGCAAAAATGTACAACACAAATACGCAAGCCAGGAAAATGCAGCTCAAGCAGGAGTTGCACAATGTGCAGAGAGAAAATATGAGCATCAATGACTACCACATAAAGGTGAAGAAAATTGCAGATGCACTTGCTTCCATTGGGTCGCCAGTGGAAGATGATGATCTAGTTTATGTGACCTTGAATGGTCTAGGAAAGGATTATGCACAGTTCTGGACATCCATTGCTGTCCGTGAAAAATTTCTAGATTTTGAGGAGTTGTTTGCTCTTCTAATTTCTGAAGAGCAGAGAAATGGTGGTGCATCTTCTTCAAGAGGAACTTCAAAAGAAACTGTCTTCTACTCAAATGCTGGAAGAGGTAGAGGTAGAGGTAGAGGAGAGGCCGTGGTAGAAATCAGAATATGCAGGAAACTCAAGAAAACAAGTTTTTTGGAGGAGGACGTGGTAACTCTAGAGGCAGGGGGAGCCAAAGAGGTCATGGTGGATGGCAGAGAGGCGAAAATGCAAACAGCAATGTTGAATGCTACTATTGTGGTAAAATGGGTCATATGGCTAAAGACTGCTACAAAAAGTAGAATGACATTATCAATGGAAAATTGCAGCAAGGCAATTATGCATCTTCTAGTAGACAGGGTGATGATAGAAATGAGCATCTGTTTATGGTGCAGCACATGACGAATTCTGTGACAAGTGCAGAAGAAAGAAATGATGTGGTATGTTGACTCAGGTGTGTCAAACCACATGACAGGTCATGCAGAATGGATGCAGGATGCAAGGAAAATGGAAAGACCAGGATTTGTGGAGACTGGTGATGATATTGCACATCCTATTGTGCAGATTGGTAAAATTCCTTTGTCTATGCAAGATGGGAAAAAGGAATACCTGTCTGATGTATTTCATGTCCCGAACATCACCAAGAACCTAGTTTCTGTTGGTCAAATGGTTGAGCAGGGCTTGTAGGTCAAATTTAATCCTCATGGATGCTTTGTTGAGGATATGAAAAATTACGATCGCTTGATAGCAAAAGGAAAGAAGAAGGACAAGATGTTTACGTTGGATGCAGACATGCCTGTATTGAGTGTAGCAATGTTTGCACATGGGACAGGTGTAGTTGCAGATATTGATATCTGGCATAAACGCATTGGTCATGTTAATGTACACTGACTTAAATCAATGCAAGCCCAAAATATTGTTGCAGGATTGCCTAAATTCAAGGTTGCAGAAATGCATAAGATATGTGAAGCTTGTCAATTTGGAAAACAGGCAAGGAAACCATTTCCTAGGCATGTTCAAGAGAGTAAGAAGCCATTGGAATTAATCCACTCTGATGTGTGGACTACTAAAGCTGCATCTATTGGAGGCTGTCATTATTTTGTCACTTTTATTGATGACTATAGCAGAAAAGTTTGGGTGCATTTTATGAAAAAGAAAAGTGAAGTATTTGGGCATTTCAAAGCTTTTAAAGCTATGGCTGAAAAAGAAACAGGCCTGCAAATAAAATGCCTAAGGTCAGATGGAGGGGGAGAGTACCTCTCAAATGAGTTTGCAAGGTTCCTACAGGAGCATGGCATAAAGCAGCAATATTCATGCAGTCATACCCCACAGCAAAATGGACTTGCAGAAAGGAAAAATAGGCATATTGGAGAGGTATCTCAAGCCATGCTAAATGAAAAAGACCTTCCAGATTATTATTGGGCTGAAGCAGTTGCTACAACAGTTTACATAATGAACAGGACTCCCACTGTAGCAATACATAGCATGACGCCAGAGGAGATGTATATTGGTAGGAAACCAGATATTTCTCATTTGAAAATTTTTTGTTGCATTGCCTATGTTCATGTGCCAGATGAGTTCAGGTCCAAGTTGGATCCAAAAGCTGAGAAGTGCATCTTTATTGGTTATTCTCTGCAGCAGAAAGGGTATAGATGCTATAACCCTTCTACTCGTAAGTTTACAGTGAGTGGAGATGTTGTCTTTGATGAGATGAGAAGATGGTATAAACCAGTAAATGTGATGATTGATGTAGATGCACAAAATGGTAATGCTGCAC
Source organism: Dipteris shenzhenensis (assembly GCF_047967505.1). Classification (NCBI taxonomy): domain Eukaryota; kingdom Viridiplantae; phylum Streptophyta; class Polypodiopsida; order Gleicheniales; family Dipteridaceae; genus Dipteris; species Dipteris shenzhenensis. The sequence goes on along the minus strand of NC_141616.1, from coordinate 20,040,431 downwards.
AGAATTCACAGCAGCAATCACAAAATATTAGTGGACCTGTAGTGTCCTCTAGCAGTGATTCACATACTTCGCCATGGACAGGCAGATTGAGATCAGGAGAATCTCCTCAAAGCAATGCAATTAGTGGTACGCAGGTATCATGAAAAGGAAAGGAGAAGGTAGATCAGCCCATGTTTGATGTGAATGCAGGTCACTCTTATGTGGATGGTGAATCCAGTGGCTCAGAGCAGAGCATTGATGATGAGTTGGGTATTCCTTCTGTTGTTACATCTAGAGTAAGGAAGACCAAGGATGTTTTGAGAGCACCTGGAAGTGAGCCTATTTTGCGTAGGTCTACCAGAGCTAGATATCCTGTGGATAGGCTGAAATATGATGGATTTACAGCCATTCACTATGCCTATATGGTCAAAGTGATACAGGAACCAGAACCCACTTCCTTTGAGCAAGCCATGGGAATAGAAAAATGGGACAAAGCCATGGATGAAGAAATGGATGCCTTGGAAGCAAATGCTACTTGGGAATTGGTGCCTTTGCCTAAAGACAAGAATGCAATTGGCTGTAAGTGGGTTTTTAAGGTCAAGCACAATGCAGATGGTTCTGTGAACAGATACAAGGCAAGATTAGTTGTCAAGGGGTATGCACAGACATATGGCATTGATTATGAAGAAACATTCAGTCTGGCTGTAAGGACGGCAACCGTAAGAGTAGTCATTGCTATGGCTACATCAAAGGGATGGTCTTTACATCAGATGGATGTAAAAAATGCCTTCTTGCATGGTGATTTGCAAGAAGAGGTCTTTATGGAGCAGCCACCAGGTTATGTTCATGCTATTCATCCTGAGTTTGTTTGCAGGTTGAAGAAAGCCTTGTATGGCTTGAAGCAAGCACCTAGAGCATGGTTTGACAAGATGGGACAGTATCTTGTCACTATTGGCTTTTAGATTTCCAAGGCAAATTTCTCACTTTATGTAAGAAAAACAGAGAAAGGTATTATGCTGCTTGTCATTTATGTTGACGATTTGATCATCACAGGTGATAGTGATGAAGATATCCTTCACGTGAAAATGCTATTGAAGCAAAAGTTTGAGATGAAGGATTTGGGAGAGCTGCGTTATTTCTTGGGCATTGAGGTGATTAGATCACCAAGTGGGATACAGCTCCTGCAGAGGCAATATGGATTGGACATGCTGTCCAAATATGGGATGACAAGCTGTAAGCCTATTTCAGTTCCTTTGGAGCAGAATGTGAAGCTGAGTGCAGATGCAGGTGAGCTTCTGGAAGACCCTACTATGTACAGACGCATAGTAGGAAGTTTGATTTATATGACTATTACCAGGCTAGATTTGAGCTATGCTGTTGGATTGGTAAGTCAGTTTATGCAGGCTCCAGGGAAACCGCATTTGGATGCGGCTAGACGCATACTCAGGTATGTGAAGTCCACATTGCAGTATGGACTATTCTCCGGGGGGGTCACTCATCATATGTAACCCTATCACGTGAGTTCAACAGAAGGATATTTTTTATTTCTAAAATTTACAGAAATAAATATACATAAGGGACTATTTAAAATAGTTTTGGGAAAAATTTACAGATTTGTATAGAAAAGGGGTACATTTTATTAATGAAAAATTTACAGATAAGGGATTTTAGAAATAGGCCTTGAACGCACGTGGTATAGAGGGTTTATACATAGTGACCCCCCCGAGGGACTATTTTATGAGGCTGGGGCTCCAGATACAGTTGCATGGATACACTGATGCTGATTGGGCTGGTAGTATTTCTTATAGACGATCTACCAGTGGATATGTGTTCTCTTTTGGGAGTGCTGCAGTCACTTGGAGCAGCAAGAAACGGCCTACAGTTGCCTTGTCAAGCACAGAGGCTGAGTACAGGGGTGCAGCAATGGCTGCATGTGAGGTAGCTTGGTTGCATAAGCTACTTTATGATATGCATCAGTCTACATATGGGCCAGTTGTCATTTATTGTGACAACATGAGCAGTATACACTTGGCAAATAACCCAGTCTATCATGCTAGAACAAAGCACATTGAGGTGCATTATCACTATGTGCAGGAGAAGGTTTTACTAGGTCTTATTGATCTAGTTTATGTCAACACAGAGGATCAGGTAGCTGACATATTCACGAAGGCATTGGGCGCAGAGAAGCTACGCAAGTTCAGAGACCTGCTTGGTGTGCAAGAATTGGGATTGAGCTCGAGGGGGAGTGTTGAGATATCGAGCTCCACTCGTGATATGCCAGGGTGACCATTGTGCATTTATGTCACCGACTTGTTAGCTGCAGATGCAGTTGGTACACCGCCCATGAATAATAGCTGGATGATAGCTATCCTTATGTACTCTAGTTTGTGGCTCAGTTAGTATGCCACCTTAGTTAGCTGAGTTTGGTTTGAGACCCACATATAGGGTTCTCCTATTTCTTTGTACTAGAGTTCTTTTGGCTTTCACAACTAAGAAGAGGAAAACTGTTTTCAGCCTCCACCTTTGTGTGTATTCCCTTATTGTGTATGTGAGAAAGCTGCAAGTGAGACTCCTTCCCTCTCTCCCACTATCTTCACATACTTTTGCTACTAAAATAGGGGATTTGTCAATCTATTATTGTTTTGTTTTGCTTTTTCTTGCTCGGTTTTTTTGGTTCACTCACTTTTTGGTAATCCTCGTCCATCAACAAGTGCCTACAAATTCCTACTCACAAAGAGATTACTCAAAATTTCTAGATATGGAAGTTATTCCCATCAAATACCAAAGTGTCTAGCATAAGAGTTCTCCCATTGATGTCATCCTTGTGATAACTCAAGCATTGATAGTTGGATTTTGGATTCCATTGCCCACCATGTTGCCCAAAATTGTTGATTAAGAAATGCATAATGAAAAACAAGATGTGCTCTCTATTCTTGTTTATGAATTTGAGGGTTTGAGAAAAAATTTATATTCCCTCAAAATTTAATGCCCTTTGATGCCAAAGATGCAAAATTTTGCCTTGAAAAGGATGAAAGCCTTCGAAAATATAGAGAAGAGGAACTTTGGAGATTGGGTGCAATAGAATGTGCTTTCCCACACTATTGAAGGCCCCTAATTGTTTTGTAGTGATTTGGGTGCAATAAAATGTGATACTCTTTTGAAGAGGACATGTGGAAGGGGGGGAAAGGCCTACCTTGAGTTTTAAAACTTTAGGCGCCTTCTTGTTCATGCCATTTGAGAAATTCTCTAGCCTTCTCTGAGCTTGATCACCTGTTTGTCCATCTACAACTTCTCTCCTTTCATTCAATGTTGTGACTTCTCCTATAGCCATCCAAATGCTCTATAGTGAGTCGCCTAATCTTCTTTCATAGCTCAAGCTTCAAGTCCTCCAACTAAGTGCCACCACTACCGTTTGTCCACCCTGTGCAACCCTGCTCACACATCCCTACTAAACCACTGTGAATTTCACTTAAATAAGTGCTTATTGCTTGGTTGCCACCCTAAGATTGCCATTGCAAGTTCTCTCCCAAGCTATTCATGCTCTTGTCTCATTTGGGAGCCGTCTTCTCCTATGTTCATAAGCTACTATGATGCACCCCTTTATAGCCTTTCTTCTCATGTTGCAAGTGGTCATGGCTTCTGATCATGCTGTTATTCATACATCCTTGCTCAATACCAAACCAATCCAAGCTGGTGTAAGCTCTTTCAATCTCCTTGCTTGTTACGTTTCTTTTGTAGTTTATCCCCACACTTAGCGCTCTGTCTCACGTAGGGCTAAGCTTCTCTTCTTGGTTGATCTACTACTATTTGAGGACGACCACACAAGTTTTCTTTCAATCTTACCAATAAGTTGGCTACTTGGCTTGTTTGTTTGAACATATGCAAACTATAGTGTAGTTGATTCTATTTCTACTTGTTACTATGTGAGCTACTCTTATCTCTACAACTAGCCCAACCACCTCCCAAGCTCTCTTTTTTTGAAGTGCTTCTCATGAAATCTTTGCTCAAGGTCTTTTTCCCATTAGCTCATTCAGCCATTTTAGCTTTTCTTTGTCCTTTTCATATAGCGCTTGCTTGCTTCAGCTTGCTTATGTCCCATGACTTCTATGAAGCTCTCTTTCAAACTTTGTAGATTGGAATTCTTTCACAATATGAATTATGACTATTGTCTTTTGTAGCTCTTGTATAAAACTCCTTTAAGAGAAACCCAAAAATTAATACTAACTCTGAGCTTCTTTCTTTCAAAGCTTCTCACAAGTTTCACATGCCTTCCCAGATCTAAAATCTAAAGAGACCTTCCACCCTCAATGACTCAACATAATAGCACCTCCACTTACCAAACCTTTCGTGAACACAAAAAAACTTATATATGCACAAAAAAGATTGCATGAACCTTGCAACTAATTACAAAATCTCTACAAACACACCCTATAAGACTTGCACAGCATCCGTCATTGAAGGAACCTCTCATAGGATTCTAAAAATAAGGCAATGGGGGAAGGGAAGGGAAACACATTCTCAGAACACACAATCCTCTCCCACCATAGTGTGGCTCTTAGATTTTGAAAATCTAACACGCTATGAAACACAATAAAAAAATCTCACCTACCAAGTAGGATCAACCTTACAACTTTGATACCATGTGAAATAGGACAAACAGTCTAATATTCAATGCACTTAGTGATGAGGATGAGACAAAACACACACAGTTGACAATACAAAATGTATAGTCTCTATCATAGCAAAAAGATGGACATAATACAATATATAGGGGATCCTAGTGTGGCTTACTCTAAGGACTATTCACACCATGACTTAGGAACCCTTCTAGAGCCCTCTATCCTCCTATCCATCTGTAACACCATATGTAACCATCCCAATGACCGATACTTTAACACCCACTAACCACACAACAATGTTTTGACATTATGCTCTAATGGCTTGACCTCCCAGGACTATGACCATTTTACAATTTGCCATGGCATTGGCTCTTCAGCTACATAGTGGCTCTCTAGGCCATCTGGAGCTATAATTTCATGAAAATACCTTTCAAGCAAAAGCATGCATAGGTGTCATTTGCAAGGAGGAGTTAGCAAGGCTTCATCAGCTAGATGAAGATGACGGTTCCCCCCATCCACAAACACACAAGTTTGATGAGATCTTCAACAAAGGAGCAAGGAGAATTTTTTGTAGGATTACATTTGCAAACCCTAGACTCATGCATTCTATGGGATTGGACCGAAACGTGTTAAGGTTGGGGGCAAGACAACAGTTCAATTGGGCAAAGCTCATCACCACTCAACTCTAGGATTAAGAGGAAAAACTCAAGGAGTGAAATCAAAAATCAGGATGCATCAAGGGATACTTGTGCTTGATTGCCCAAAATGAAGAGGAAGTGAAAAACCAAACACTTGCTCTGACCTCAAAGATTATTGATAACTTTTTTGGAGGGGTTGCATCAAGAACAATGGGCCAATCCCTGGCCAATCCTTAATGGTAACAATAGCAACAAACCCCGCAAGCAATACCAACAACACAATCATCCATCCAACAACCAAACCAAAAGAGGCAACACAAAACCCACCACGAATGTAGCAAGCATGGATGATGCTAGCTAGGCCAAGGGCCAAGTTTGGAAGAAAAGGGAAAAGGAATCATTGACCTCAAAGGACTATCAACCAAAACAATGCTAGAGCGGGGGCCTCTCGATGCAATAGGATTTTGTCCAAGCCTAAATGCTTAAGATAGATTGCCAATGTGGTGCTCATGACGCCTCCACTCCAATAAATTGCTGCAAATTGTAGCCAAGATGAAGCAATCAACCATGGCAATTATGCGGCATACAAGTGGGGTGGGCTTGCAAGGTGATTTGCTACATGGTCAATCATTTTCTTCCTTTAGGCTAGTTTAACTAGGCAAGAAGGATAAGGGAAGAAAACTAGCTACCATGGGTCTCCTACTTACTATTCAAGCTCAATTAGTGCACCCAAAAGGGAAAAATAGCCAAGGCCATCAAGCAAAAGTTGCATCTCTCCACAAAGTTGATGAAGACAAGCAAAAAAGTGCATCCCTTTGAGAGAAAATCAAGAAGCTGAAATGCAGACTTTCATGGAAAATATTGCTTGCAATGGGACACACAAGCCATGTGTGACTAAGAATTGTGTGAGTTGGTTAAGAGAGTGATCCTCGAATTGCAAACCCAGGTCAAATTTTTAGAAGCCCAGTGCGACAACATGCAAACAAAGTCCTAGTTTTTGAATCAAGGGTCTAGGAAATACATCAAAAAACATGCACAAAGCATTGGAGATCTTAGAACAAATATAGAGGCAAGGGGAGGAACAACGATAGTAGGAGGAGAAGACCCTCCAACTCATTACCCTAGCCTAGGGCCCTGACACATTAAAACTATGCAACAAAGTTGACAACACTAATAACGGGGGAGGCACAGGAGCAATGTCACTACCTATCGATTCCACAATTCTTGGCTCAGCCAAGCAAGCAACCCCCCTACATAACCACATGATGAAAATGATAAAGAGGGGAGTAGTCAACATAATCCAACTACAGATTCTTAGGGTAGACAAGTCAAGGATAATAGGAGAAGAGTGCCATAGACTCAGCCGCCTAGCCCATGACATTGCTCGTAGAAAAATGGGTGATTTTCCTTCATTATAAACATCGACAACTTCTAAGGACCTGGCATGCTCCCTCAATGTATCTCTACATCAAAACATGGACAGATGCATCGATGGGGTTAAGGAACACATGAAGAAAGCTCTTCAAGAACATGAGGCCAAAGCCTAGTGCATGGAACAACAAAGAGATCTATGAGGACAAATAGGCCCAACTGGCAAAGTTGGCTATGGGTACCACAACTACAAAACTAATCGATGCCAGCAGAGAAGATCCCCCATCACAACGCTCTCCAGGTGTACTTGGCAGCAAGCACAAATGGAGGCTAGGTTGGACAGATGAATCTCTCTTGCAAAGGATGGCAAGTACACCTGGACAGATGAATCTCTCTTGCAAAGGATGAAGGGACAGATGAATCTCTGTCCAGTTCATCCTTTAATTTGCAAGCCTCCATTTGTGCTTGTTGCCAAGTACACCTGGACAGATGAATCTCTCTTGCAAAGGATGAAGGGAACCGGCCAGCAAAGGACTATGTGAAGAAGGGAGCAACACAAACCAATCGATCCACAAGCACAGTCAATGGATTGAAGGCTAGATTGATGCATTAAGGGCCCCAAGGCTATGTGTAGGTAGGTAGTGCTAGACAACAAAGGAATTGCTCCTAAGCATTAGAGGTGTGTACCAACACAAAGTCTAGGAAAACAAACATTACATTGTTACCCTAAGACAAACCACTGGACAAAGGACATAGCCAATGCTAGGCCTAAAGATACAATGACCACTCAAATCCATACAAAATAATGGCTTTGTCCTACTGAGATGAGTAGTTGTAAAGTCTAGTACCCACTCAAGCATGAGTCATGATTCAGATATATAACTATCAAGGGACGCTCTAGCTATATAAATGATACTCAAGGATGTTTAGCATGTATAGCATTAAGGTGTATCTCAGCCATTTTGGGCCAAGTAATAGAAGGGCTATTGTGATGTACACTCTTTCTCGATTTCTTTTGAAGTGCACATCCCCCCCCTCACCCTCATACTTTTTTTTAAATTAAAATATAATATGCGGGCTATTATTATATAGAAAGGAGTATACAAAATTTGGTCATCTACAAGGGCAAACTGCCCTTGACCACCAACACCATATAAATTCAAAAACTCATACTCTAGAATAGCCAACCCACTAAGATAGTTACCCACCACAAAAGAGTCCTTCTCCTCAACTAGCCTACCAAAGTTGTTTAACATTTGTTTCACTATACCCAAAAATGTGATTCCTTGAAGCTAGCACCAACTCCTTTCTTGAAAATGGCATCATTCTAAATAGTCCCTAGAGAGAGCATGACCACAGTCAATAGGACACTACCTATCACCAAGTATGACCAACCTCCAAGCTGTTTTGATAGAGAACTTGCTCATCAAGCCAACTTTCTAAATTGTTGTTGCAATCGCAAACCAAGCCCTCCTCTAGTGGCATATGCCCAAATTAGATGCATTGTGCTTTCCACATATTGCCCGCATAGTAGGCACATCAAATTATTCCTAGACCATTTAGCCATCATGCTATGCAAAGGAAACCAATTGTATAAGGTTTTCCATAAGACAAAATTTGCCTTTCTAGCCTCACAGCCTTTCTAGGTCTCTATACATATTTGCAACCACCATTTTGGAGAGGGACATAAGTTCCATTTGTCATTCAAAGAGCTAGTTAGCTCCTTATCCTCCATCAGGTTCTGATCAGTTCTGATCAATGGCTCTCACCATGAATTTTCTTTATCTAGTAACCACAACATCCACCAATTCCCCCTCTAGCCCAATGAGGGGATACAATTAGATGGCACCCTTCCCAAAAGATTATTTAGGACCCAAAACATCAAGATTGTCTCTCTGTCAAACAACTCGAATTCATCCTTGATTGCCCAAATACATCTCCAATTAGATTTCCTCACATCTCATAGCTAGCTAACACCTTTCGTGTGTAGCGCCCTCGTGGTTTGCAAGTCCAACAAAGCAAGTGCCTTATCTTGACAGGTAATTGTCCAGCTCCACCACACACCCTCATGTGAGCTTGCATCACCTATAAGCCTGCTCGACTCTTCCATTGCATTAATCGGCATCCACCACACCTACAATCAAATCTGAGACTTGGATTTTGACTAGGAACCACAAACCACGTCATGTGGTTCCAAATAGCACACCCACGCCCTTGCTTGCATCCAAAAACCACTTCAAGCATTCTACCCATGGGGCATGACACTCAAACACTCTACACAACCATTTGCACAGTAAGGCAATATTCCCTTCGTTATATCCGGGACCCCTAGCCCACCATTACTCTTAGGGGCCTTCATGTCCTCCCAATGAATGTAATGCCATTTCCTTTTATTCCCGCTCTTCAGTCCATAATAAGGCATGAATCGTTTTTTCAATCTCTCCCCAATGGCTCTTAAAAAACCTCCATATTGATACCAAATATGTTGCTATGGCTGATAACACATGCTTGGCCACTAGGACCCATGCATTCCAACCCATAGTAACCCCAGACCAAGAATGAATCTTCTACCAAATCTTCTCCTTGAACCATTCAAACCTCTACCTTAGACTAAGACCAACACCCAAGGGGACTCACAAGTACCTATCAAACTCTCCCCTCTGAATCCAATTCACTGGCATCCAACCCATTGAGAGGTCTAGTAGAACCTATGCAATACAAAACATAAGCTAACCATATTGCCCTACTCCTCCAAGGAAAGAGCCACCATATCATCAGCAAATAGTTGAGATCAAATTTGATTTCCAGATTGGAGCATCACCCCTTTTCTGTCACCTTTTGCCACCCCCTCCTCAATCAATGAATGAGGGGTGTAGTATAGAGAGCAAACAATAAGGGTGCTAGAGGGCACCCTTGCCAAAATGATCTTCATAGGTCAAACCTACCAACCACCCCACCATTAAAACGTAGGACTACAGTTGCATTCCTGCAGAAATGCTCTCCAAACCCAAGAATGTCAAGAACAACCAAAAACTTTATATACCCAACGGACCCTATCATATGCTTAATCAAAGTCAAATCCCATCAAAACACAACTTTGACCTGTCTTGGTAGCCTAATCAAGAGCCAAGGATACATTGAAGATATTCTCAAAGATATCTTTTGCTTTCACAAAACCATTATATTCTTTGTCAACCACTTTCATGTAGATATCTCTAATTATATGAGCTAGGGCCATCGATTATTTTGTAGGAGGAATTAAGCATGGTTATGGGTCTCCAATCTCTCACTTTAAGCCTGATTTGTGTTGTTGAAAATAGCTTAATCAAGACCAAGTTAACATCCCCTAAAATATGGCCCCTTGCCATAGCACAGTTGGCCATAGCCACAAAGTCACGTTTCATAACCTCCCAGAACTTCACATAGAATTTCTTCGTCTTAGACTCCCAAGATTTATCTGTGTCTTGCAAGATTTCCCCCACCTGTAAGACTACCCATATAGCCTTATCTCAATGAGCGCATGAGTCATCTACATTCCTAGTGACCTATCTCCAAATCTTGACCACCTCATCACAAAATACATTCCCCTTCAATGTTCTTTTATTGATTTTATAAGGGACATCCAATGACCTATCAACTTCCCTAGGGATAAAAAGGACCATGACACTGGGTAGTCATAAAAAGGGCAGTGTCTAGCATCACCCTACTACCCAATGGATCTCTCAATCACCAGCCCTATTTTGAGATATAGCATCTATCTAGCCTAATGGCTCTATACTCCTCCCCCCTATACCTATTGCTTCAAGTAAACCCTCCTATCCCCTCAACATGTAGCTCATACAACAAGCCCCTTATCTAAACACAACTCTACCCCCCCCTCTACCCGAATGAGAGCCATCCTGTTACATAGAATTGGACTTTCGTAGATGGTTGAAATATTTGTTCTTTCCACTCAACCTTGAAGGTCTGAAAGTTATAAGGAAATTTTACAAATAATTACAATGGAAATTCACGCTTTCTTACATACTTGGTTACGCTTCAAACCTAGTTTAGCCTAGATTCTAAATTTCATGCTACTACATTCTTCAAAACACAGTGTGTGCCCCTTGGTAGAATGTTCATAAGATTCAAGTCATCTAATGCATAGTCTGTAACTTCACTCAATTGACTTGGTTTGCAATTCTCCTAGTAGAATGCTTATGAAAATCAATCCGTCTAGCACTCCGCTTAGTTGACTTGGTTTGTGATTCTCCTAGTTGAATGCATATGAAAATCAAGTCATCTAGTGCGTATGAAAATCAAGTCATCTAATGTGTAGTATCTAAGCAATCTAGCCTTGAAAGCACTCAAGTCTCTTGACACAATCTACAATTCCCTTGGAAAAATGCTTCCAAATATAAAAAATGTAGTAGATTGTAATGCTCCTTTGAAGAAAGCATGATGCATTGAGAATAAGATTGTATAATGCATAGTCTCTAAGAAATATAACCTTAGGAGCATTCTAGCCTATTAATGGGGTCTATAATTCCTTGGCAAAATGTTCATAGAGGTCAAGTTGTATAATATATAGTTTGGGTCAAGTCATCTAATGTAGTCTGTAAGCAATCTAACCAATATGGTAACATAGCCACTTATTGTCCATGTTTGATCGTGTCTCCTCATGCACTAGTCAGTCCCAATAATCACTTGTCCATGCCAACCTTTAGTTTACATCTACCAGAGAACAAAGCCCATGTTGGACCTGAATATTCATGAAGCTACTAGCCACCCCTTGAGGGAGTACCACAAGGAGCCAAATCCAACATCCCCCCCCACGACTAAATGGGAAACACAACAGTGAATTTAGAAGCAAAATCCTCGACACACTGTGCTACACACCAACTTGAGCCAAAACCTAAAAATGACCTACTCAAAGTCATCTAAAATAGTTGGATGCTTACAAACAGCCAGACCAGCTCTGTAAGTCAATCCAGATAGAGTAGCTTCAAGCAAAGCTATGGAGAAATCTTCCATTTCATATAGCATGATCTTCGCCTTCCTTGCCTTCCTGCAAACTTTCTTCAACACCTTTCTACTCCCTAAAGCATAGGAGAATCAAACGGATCGCGCGCAAGCTCTTGAAAGGTTTCTCCAATTACATCGACCTAAGATTCAACAAGCATGGGGTATGTAGTTTAGATCCACCTAAGCCAATCTACTACTACTACTATGAGAAAAGTGAATCTAGCACTGCATAAGAATGTAACCTCTCTCATCTACAGCTTGGGAGAGGGCAAGTGAATGGAGGATAGTTTTTAGGGCATCAAAGTGTGGGAATTCAACAGCCACATAAGCCCTTCAAGGTTACTAGTTTTACGTGAGAGATGTTGCCGATCATTACCACTTCAGTCCAAAACTGATCCCAACTCCTTTCGCTTCCTCCATCCAATTTCTTGGCAGCCACTTTGATACCAGAACGATGAATACCTTCATACATGGACCTGAAGCCTCCCAAACCGAGCTTACATGACAATTCCGTGGTGGCAAATTGGAGATCTTGATAATTGAATCTTGGAGGAGGCATGGCATGTAAACAGAGCTTGTCAGCTCTCGCCTTGGCCTCATTAAATCTCCTTTGCTTATTATAGAAACATAGGTGGCAGAGTGTCCCCGATAAGAAATTTCCATTGACTTTGTAAATGCATGAGAAGTTAAGGCTAAAATCTTTGTTAGGGGTGGCACTACGGGCAGAGAAGGTGGTGAAAGTGGTAGCTAGCTGCTCAACAAGATGATTGACACGAGAGCCAGGAGCTTCAAGCACAAGGCAGCATGTCGGTTCATCTCCATGAGCATAGACAGGATTCAACAACGTAGGGTGAATATTATACATTGGCCCTGCTAGCGGCTTGGAAATTGGTAATGCTGGGTGAGTGAAGGAACCTAAGGGAGAGTCGAGGTCGAGAGGGAAGTCGTCATCGGGGGAGTCCCAAGCCGGGTCAAATAGCTAGGCATGGCAAAAGTCCAATCTTGAGTTGCCAAAAGAGATCAAATGAATTTCCAAAAAATCCACATGAATTTCATTTTCTGTTACCCTAAATACGTACGAGGGCAGGCCAAAAAAAGCGATCTTAGGGTCTTAGCACATGGATGGGGCTAGCATGGGTTTAGGATGGAAGTCTTTTTGTCATCCTTACTCCCATCTTAGACCATTTGGATTTAGAATGGGGGTAGCCCATCTCGGACCATGGCCTCTTGACCTTGACAACCAGGATGGGTTCCCCTTTTTTAGGGATTCAAAAACATGGAAGGATGACATGTATCCTTGTCCCCACATGGTCCCCACCTCCTAAACGCATGAAATGATGCCATGTGTCGACTTCCACCTAAACCCATCCCTAGTTCTTTTTTGGTTAGCACATGGTGGGATGGGAACAGGATAAAAATATGCATGGGACCACCTTTCCCATTCCCATCCTATTTCTTCCCATGTGCTAAGCCCCTGAGAGCTTTTCCTCTGGAAAAGCTTTTGATGTGAGTGTTGTAGGCCTTTAGATCAAGGGCTTACAATTGGAACATGTGGCTCAAGGAGATAGGCTACCTATCGGGTTTTTGTTTTGTTTTTTTTTAAACGGTAGGCAGCCTAGGGAGATGTTTGGATTTTCTCACACCCCCCTTGAGCCACGTGTCATGAATCTAAGCCCTTGATTTGGTTTCATCTTATGCCTTTGATTTTGTTTGATGCAAAAGCTAAGCTTTTGACTAAAGCACTAAAAGCATATATGTGCTTTTCACAATAAAAAGACTATATAAACATTTCAAACCTATTCGATTTAAAGAGATGGTCTACTTGATTTGCAAGTTTGGGCTTATTGGCATGTGAAGCTTTGGAGAGCCTCACGATGACCTTATGCTCTACTCTCACAAGCCTAAAAGCTCGACTTACTACAATGATCAAATAAGCTCCCATTTTCCCAAGGTTGGAGAGGCACGTAACACTGGCTAAGTGGAGAGTGACAATGTTGCATGCTCTACTTCGAACTTCCTCTAATGATAGTTATCTTTTTGTGATGTCCACAGTCTACTGAACGATTTGAGAATGTTGGAATTTATCCCGCTCAAGGACAGATTCTCTCGAGGTCACATTTGCAAGTTTTTGGATATTATCTCTCGGCGTTCGACTACGATTACGACTATTGACATTCAGGTAATATGCCAGTTTCTTATCCATTCGCGAGACTTATCCTCGGAGCTAATATTCTTGACGTTTATATTCCCAACATTATCTCGGCACCCAGGGAAGGGCTTGTTCCCTTGGATTATAACTCTTTAAGGAAGGAAGCGTGCTACCTCCCCGCCCACACTATGCGTGGTTATAATAATTATGTATTATATATTATAATATAAATATTTTCAATTAGTGGTCCATTCAAAATTTCTTATTTTCAATCTGAATTCTTACAACATTCCTCTTGTTTAATGCATGTTATCGATGCGAGGGAGTAAGGAAATCCAAGATGGATGCAAGATTGAAGGATGACTATACCTTTATTCATATGGTTATAGTCCATGTGACAATATTGTAAAAACTCCAACAACGAGGATGAGTTATTGTATCGCCTTATTCATGTATTTGTTGGACTTCAGCTTCCAAAATATGGGCATCAACAAAATCAATAATAAATCACCACCCCTGACATTTGCAGGGAGGATCGGGTCCTAATAACGGACCTTGTGTTGTGTCTCATGTCCACTATTTTACTCAGTGTCTTTTTTCCTTAAACACTTGATAAAATAGTAACATTCAGCTTCAATTTCGAGTTAGTAGTTACTTCCTCCACGATGGAAACGCTTGTACTGAACTGAAAAGTGCCAATAGCGCCCTGCCGCGGGGTGACCAAGATAGAATGCAGAGCTGGGTGCCCAGGGGCTTGAAAGGTTAGACCAAGAGGCTTAGAAAAAAGAAAACAAAAAAAAGCAATTAAAATTTTTACATTGATATGTTGAAGGATAGTTATCTTGGACAAAAAGGCTTTTGGAGAAAGCAAGTTGTTCTAGATAGTTTTCCTTGGACAGAATAGGTTTGGAGGGAGAGCTGTTTGCGAATTCGGATCGTAGTTGCAGTCGCAAGCACAGTCACAGTCACCATGAGGTATGCTCTTTTTCTTTTCTGTTTTGTTTGATGGTTGCGTCGATCGAGGAGCTCAAGTGAGGGTTCTAGGGTTTTAGGAAAGTGAAGAAAGAATTGGAATTTTGGTTGGCTTGGTTCTTGAGGCATGGAGAGACGACGGAGCTAAGAATTTTGGTTGTTTTGGTTCTTGAGGCATGGAGGGACGACGGACCTAAGCACGGTGAAGAAAGATTTGAAAATTTGGTCGATTCATGGGGCTCCTACGCTCACGTAGAGACGGCAGAGCTGAAGAAAGAGGAACGCATGCCTCTGGAGAAAACCTGTGTCAAATCTTAGGGTTTTAAGCGGATGGCTTCGTTAGCAACCAGTCTGAGAGGAAACAATCGCACTTGAAATAAAGTCTCGAAGAGAGTTAGTTTTAAGGGTTTTGGCTAGTTGATCCTTCCTCCTTCCCTTTCGAGTGAGCCCGGAACATGCCCCATCGTCTTTGGGGCTTGATATCACTTTATTAAGTGCTCTCACAATCTTGTCAGCAAACTGTTCTTCCTTTATCGTGCTAGCCTTGCCGCAGCTTATCCATTCAATGATCTGCTACTTCCTTGCCATAACGTTGTCGTGTTTATAATCTTCCTCCCACCCTTCGGTCCGCTTCACATCTAAGCGTGCTAGTTTAGGTCTTCGTAACGGCCAGCTAGCGGTCTGTCCACATGTAAGCCACGAGTGAAGACTTAAATTTAAAAGCCCGATATGCAAGATGCATAATTGAGACCGCTTGCACTTATATACACATTCGTTAGTAGTATTGTTTCTTGTTGAAGTCCGTTCTTTCTGATCTGACGTGTTCCTTGTGTTTTGCAGTGGAATAAGACCAATGGAGGAAGCACCGGTAAGATCTTTCTGCTCTTGTTTCTCTTTGTTTGGTTGATTTTAGCTTTTAAAAACAGTCTCTTGGATGACGTGATTATTTTTCTTTTTTGGGCAGGAAAAGACTGAAGAAGTAGAGTTCAGTACAGGTCCTCTTTCGGTTCTTACAATGAGTGTCAAGAATAACACACAGGTAAGTTATGGTTCTGTACGGATACGTTTTCAGGGTAAAATACTCTTCCCTTTCATTTCAGAGACGGGGAAATGTTTTTGGACTAGCTTTCTCCAATCTTCGCATCTGATTCTTGACAGCCTTTGCAAATTTGTGGCAGGTCTTGATTAATTGTCGAAACAACAAGAAGCTGTTAGGTAGGGTGAAGGCCTTTGACAGGCATTGCAACATGGTGTTGGAAAATGTGAAGGAAATGTGGACAGAGGTATTATATATTGCCTTTAGGTTGACCTCTAAATTGAATACTTGCTGTTTCAGGCTGCGTGTATACACGACTAGCCAATGGTAGAACATCATGTGCTGGCCTGTTTATACTTACCTGCATCACAGCTTGCAACTACAAATTTGTTGACTCTGTAGGATCTGATTTTGTCTATGGGTGCTATGTTCTTTGTAGGTGCCCAAAACTGGAAAAGGGAAGAAAAAGGCAAAGCCTGTCAACAAGGATAGGTTCATCAGTAAAATGTTTCTCAGAGGGGACTCCGTTATCATTGTTCTTAGAAATCCGAAGTGAAAGATGAGGATACATATGAAGGTCTTGAGAGTTGTCTTGGACAAGGGAGATGACCTTATTTGATCTTACCATG
This sequence comes from Dipteris shenzhenensis, assembly GCF_047967505.1. Taxonomy (NCBI): domain Eukaryota; kingdom Viridiplantae; phylum Streptophyta; class Polypodiopsida; order Gleicheniales; family Dipteridaceae; genus Dipteris; species Dipteris shenzhenensis. The sequence goes on along the minus strand of NC_141616.1, from coordinate 20,024,034 downwards.
TTCGATGAAGGTGAGCGCTTATATGCGGAAGGGTACTCTCATGTAGGGATTGCCTTTACTTCTAGGTGTTAGGATTTGGCTTTTGCAGAATGTAGATCGTACCTCCTTTTTCTTGAACATATTACTTCTTTCAGAATGACTTTTTACCCTGCTTTGAGATGAACTAGAGAAATATGTCTTGAGACATGTGAAATGGAGTAAACATGCTTTTGTGGGTGGAGAAAAATATTTTGGACCTCTTTTCAACAAGGCAATTGCTCAAATATGTTTGGAGATATGCCTCAGCTTAAGGTCACAAGAACTGACAATTAGATGCTCTTCTTATTCAATTTTCAAATGCTCTGCTATAGGATGTGCAATGGCTGAAGCACTTGGGATCTAACTCAGAGATCTTGAACATGAGCACACGGTCTTCTTTTTTATAGGTACTGGAAGGAATGTATTTTTGAAACAAAAGCCAAAGAAATTGGTCGTTATCATTTTCTTATTGATGCTCTTTACAATTAGATGCTCTTCTTATTCAATTCTCAAAATGCTCTGCTATAGGATGTGCAATGGCTGAAGCACTTGGGATTTAACTCTGAGAACTTGAACATGAGCACATGGTCTTCTTTTTTGTAGGTACTGGAAGGAATGTATTTTTGAAACAAAAGCAAAAGAATTGGTCTTTACCATTTTCTTTTTTATGTTGTAATCAGCTATTCGCCAGTGGGAGATGGCATGCATAATCTGTGTTGCCAATTTTGCGTTTTCCCCCTTGTGATCGTTGAGAAATGCATGTATATTATGCAGATTATGCCCCTTTGATATTTCATTCCTTGCAGGATGGGACGAACTGCAATTGATATTGAATTGGTTGCTGCTTATTTTTAATTGGTGGGCAGCGGCAGATCCATAGCAAATAACAGTGAGACTGGAGGATGGAATCCTTGTCCATAACAAAGGCAGGGCATACAAAGTTAGGATTTTTTTTGCAACTATTCTAATAAAATAGCAGTGAAAGATGACTTTTTTATGCAAATAATTCTAATAAAATAGCAGTGAAAGATGCCTCTAGGCAATGCAATACTTTAGTATATGCATGCCCCACCAGCGAGACATCAAGATGTGATTTTTACAGCAGCAGCCCTTCAGGAAGACTTTTGGCATGAGTCTGTTTGATTTCCTTGTGCTAGTGCTTTGACTTTATTTTCCCTGTGATTTTAATCAAATTTAGGGCTGGATAGGTTTCATAAAGTTACTCTCTGAAATTCGGATTGGGGTTGATGTTCAAAATAATGCTTGGCTTTTGTAATGTCTGTTCTTAACTCAATACTTAAACCTTTGAATAAATGGATGCTTATGTATGTTGGGAAGATTATGTGCATGTGTGAAGATATGTATCCATGATTGTGCCCATGCGAAAAGGTACCCGGGTGTACACCCATGGTGTGGTTGGTGTTTTTGGATTCATCTAGATGCATGTAGTTGGAGCCCGAGTGAGAATGCATTGATTTCTCTGTTTAGGCAGGCAGCATAGTGAGATCAAGAGCAAATTTGAGCTCTCCTTGAGCAATGTGACGCCCTATTTTTACAACTGGATGGCTATTCCATCATGACTTTTTGAGTATGCTTTAGGCCTCATCAATTCTCGAGTGATTGAGCTGCAAGAATTAAGCTGTATCTCCTCACAACATCTATCTCCTTCCTTTTGTTGGAGGTGTGGTGCGCTACCTCTTCTAGGCATTTTGTGCCTAGATTTGGTTGTTAGGAGAGATGGTCTCTGCTATGCATCTAGTTGTAGTGTGGATTGAGAACTTGGACTAAAAGTCGATTTGATCGTTTGGGGTGAGCGATGTACAATATCTTCTCTATTGATCTTGCTCTCCTTGGAACAATCAAACATAGCTTTAATGAAGAAAATGTGAACTACTCTTTGGAGAGGTCTAATTGACAGGTAGCTTGTGTTCTAAAATGTATGATGAACAATTGTCTATTCCACACACTTGCTATTGACATTGTTGGAGCTTTTATCAAGACTGAGTTTATGGCTTTCAACCTTGGTGGGTGACTTACCAAGGTAGAAAGTGCATTAGTTTGACCTTGATCTTGGATACCGATAGAATCTATAGATTGAGTTATTGCATGTGATCTTTTTGTTCTAGTTGTCATCGGTTTTGTATTATCAGGTATGGCTTTGCATTATAACTATGATGTTTTTGTAGCTTGTTAAATGGATTCGACAACATAATTGGACTTCTTTTATGACAAAAGCTTGAAAGCTGAAAGCCGCTATGCCCATGAACTAACCATTGGAATGGAGTGGAGCATACTATACCTAAGCGGGACAACCAGCGATAAACTAGCATATCCTAAATAGAGCTCATATGCAAGTTGTGTGATGTATTTTGAGTGATGTCCCCAGACATAAGTCTTTTCAGGATACATTTACATGTTAAATTCTTAGTGTATATTGGTCTCGTAAGAAGCAAGTCGAGGCACTCTCTATAGGAATGCATTATTCTCATCACATAAAATCATTGTATCATAACTTCACATGCACATCAAGTAACCAAACCATTGCCTTGGTAGAGAATCCAAAAGATCATGAACAGCCAAAGAACATCGACATCTACTATCATTGTGTACAACATTAGGTGAAAGAAGGAATTGTCCAACTAGTTCATTGTTTCTCCAATGGGTAAAGCAACAAATTGTTCACAAAATGCTTCCCTCATGAGAAGCTTGAGAATTTCATTAACAATGAAGTATGTATGCATCATTCGTGTATAGGTGGAACATATGTATATGATAATCCTCTAGGTGGGACATTGTTGTATACATTGTAAATAGGTAGATGGTTAGGAAGATGGAAACTCTAGGATGGACCTAAATCCATGTGGATATAGGCCTTATGGACTTAAGGCCACCCAAATTAGGGTTTAGTTAAATAAGGAGAGTGTACATTTGTATATGCCAATAGGTGTCTTTTTCCTCCCTCTTCATTATGTGGAGTGACTTTTGTGTCCACTTTAATATGTTGATCAAACATGTTTCAATAATTGCTACTACCCTTGAAAACACAAGTGAGAATAACTTAATGAGAGTAAAGGCGAAAAGGAGTTATAGAAAGTTATCTTATTAAAATGATGTGCAAATATGTGCAAGAGATAGAATGATCGCGGACGCCACATTTTGACTATATGTATAGTCAAGACAAAAGGGAATTGATTTGTAGTAAATTCATACATTAAAAGAAGAGTCCTAGTATGTCCCTGCTTTGGACAAAAAATATTCGCTTTTGAATGATGGTCATATTGAAGTTATGATTTTTTTTGCGAACAGTATCCAAAAGTATGTGGGAAATTCAATTAGTTATGGAGAAAAGAAGAGGGGTAAAAGGGAAGAGGGCAAGGCCATGATTAAACTAAGGGAAATAGGCCCCCCAGTCAGTAAAAACCCTTATTAATTGATTAGTTGGTGTGGGGGGAGGGGGGGAAGGCTTGTATTAAATAAAGAGGGAAGGGGGAGGGGCAATAATTAGTCTCGCATGGGGGCAAGGGAGAGGAATTAAATAAAGGAGGGGCATTGCCTAAAGAGGGAGGGACTTGTGAGATTGGGGAGGGAGGGGCATTAAAAACTAAGGGATAAAGGGGGAGGGGAGGAGCTTCAATTAAAGAATAATGGGAATAATGGAGGGTAAGGGGCATTAAAGAGGGAGCTACGTGAGATGGGGAGAGACTCTACTTATGAAGGGGACATTAAAGAGAGACGGACGTGCCAAAGGGGAAGGGGGAAGAGGGAAATCCAAGATTATGGGTTCGAATCCCTTCTTGAATTTCACGCACCTCTCATAGAAAAGCACATTAACATCACCATCATGGTTCAAACACATTCCCATATAGTACAAGCATGTCCATTGTAAACCAACCTTGGGTCGATCTCAAAACTCTAAAAACACTTTCTTATTACCCTTGGCTTTGCTTACTCTCCCACATGTTTGGAGTTTAAATCAACCTTCGATTAATTTCCAAATCCAAAATGCATGTTTCCAACAGCATTATTGCTTCATAGACACAACTAGACATCACACCTTTGAATTCCAAGTCGACCTTAGGTCAATTTCAAATCTCTAAAAACACCTTAACATTAGCTTCATGGCTCAAATACATTCCCATATAGTACAAGTATGTCCATTGTAAATTGACCTTGGGTCAATTTCAAAACTCTAAAAGCGCATTCTCATCACCATTGGCTTTTCTTACTCTCCCACATCATATGACACATCACATATTCTTAGACCTCAAATCTGCACTTGGAAATCCTACACGTAAATCCATGTAGAAAGAGCAGTCCAAAGTGCTCTTCTAGCTATTATTTCTTCAACCAAATGCCCGAATCACAAAATTTGCAAAGTATCCAACTTGTAGCCAGTTGAGATAGTAGACTTTTCCCAAAGCACATCATCTTCCCATATATATTGCACTTTCAAAAACTGTCACTATCGGTGTTTGATGACAAAAATATCCAAAACCGTAAGCATTAAACATGAAAGCAAAGTAATAGAGTGTTGTGAGCTGGAGCCTCACACACTCTCCTTCTTCAAAAAGCTTTGTCCCTAGAACAAAAATCTAGAAATTCTATAGAAAGAGTGTCACAATATTCCCAAGTAGCATCTTCAATCAATGTATAGATTCCACTTTACCAGCACTTCTTGGATCATCCTATTGTATAGTTATTTCACCTGTTCATCGAAAATTGTCTATGGAGTGACTTTTAGAGTTCCATCTTCTTGTACTCTATGTAAATCTTGTAAAACGTGTTCATGGTTATCCACATACTTTTTCAACAAGCTAACATGAAATATAGGATGGACTTTAATGTCTTTAGGAAGTTATAATTTTAGAGTGACTTTTAGAGTTCCATCTTCCTGTAATACATGTGAATCATGTAAAACATGTTCATGGTTAGCCACATACTTTTTCAACAAGCTAACATGAAATACAAGATGGACTTTAATGTCTTTGGGAAGTTATAATTTGAATGCAAAGTTTCCATATCGTTTCAAAGTCTTGAACGTCCTTCATATTTTATGTGATAGTCTCTTATTCCGATCCAATCATTACTCTTCTTAGGTCGGATTCATAAAAAGACTATGTCCCCTTCTTTAACTTCACGTGGCGATCTCTTTTGGTCATAATATTTCTTATGTCTATCCTGAGCCTTTCTCGTGCACTGTTCATAATTTTCAAGTCTTCCATAGTTTTGAGCATTTCACAAGATACTTGTACTATGTTTGTTGGGTCATAGATGCTTGTACTATGTTTGTTGGGTCATAGAAATTTATTGATACACTACAATCCTGGCAATACATGACTTTGAGTAGAGACATTTTAATGGATGAATGCCACGAACTATTACAAGCGAACTCTACTAAAGGAAGTAGTTCAAGCCAATTCTTTTTTCTTTCATCTACATACACCCTCAACATATCTTCCAAGATTCGATTCACTATCTCAATCTCACCATCAGTCTGAGGATGAAATGCAGTACTCATTCTTAACTCCATGACTATGGCCTTGAAAATTGATTGCCAAAAGCTAGATGTGAATTTGGAATCTTTATCAGAAACAATACTCCTAGGCATCCCATGAAGCCTAAAAATTTTCTTCACAAGTACTTTGGCTACCTCAATCACTCCATCCATCTTTTTCATAGGTATGAAATGAGCCATTTTAGTAAGTCTATCTATGACAACAAAGATTCTATTATATCCTCCTCTTGCAATAGGTATACTTGCAATAAAATCCATAGAAATGGATTCCCATTTCCGCTCTGGAATATTTAATGGTTGCATCTCACCCGGAGATCTTCTCTGTTCCACCAAAAGAATGATTTCCTTACTTTCCAATAAGTCTTGTTAAAACCACCATGACCACTATAAGGAACATCATGGCAGTCATATAATATTCTCTTCTTACTCTCGAGGAGGGTAGGGACAAAGAGTCTTTTCTTATAAAACAAATTTCTAATTCACCTTTACATAATTTTCAATGAGTAAAGCATCATTACCTTCCTCAAGTAAAATAGGTTGAAAATAAGGGTCATGAGGTAAGGCATTTCGAATATCATCAATCAAATTAGATTGAGCCATAGTTATGGAGTTGCAACATGGTATACGACTAAGAGCATTCGAGACTTTGCTTTTCTTTTCCTGCAATAATCTTGATATCAAAATCATACTCACAAAGGTGTTCCATCCATTTCCTTTAACAATTGTTTAATTGCAATTGAGTAAATAAATACTTCAAACTATCATGAATGCTCTGTAGCTCAAACTTAGGGCCCAAAAGAAACTATTGCCAATGCTTCAACGCATGAACCAAAACGATTAACTTGCGATTGTGAGTAGGATACTTCTTCTCATGATCTCTTAACTTTCTAGACTCATACACAATGACCCTCCATCTTGGCATAAAGCATAACCTATTTGGTCTCCACTTGCATCATAAGTGATTGTGAAGTGTTTCCAACCTCCGAAATTTTTAAAATACAATTCTTATCCACTTTATTCTTTATCTTTTACTTTGAACCTATTTTACATTCTTTGGAATTGGCTATTTGGCAATTATTAGCTTTCTTGGGGTCAAAATAGACTCCATCTTTAGAAATAATACAACCCAAATACTCAATCTACTCCATGCAAAGGAACATTTACTTGATTTCCCATATAATGAATTCTCTCGTAGCTTCTCTAAAACTTTCTTAAGATGAATCTCATGTTTTGATTAAGATATTATCTAAAAAAACAAGAACAAAGTTGTCTACATACTCATGGAATAATTATTCATTAAGCACATGAATGTGACAGGAGCATTAGTTAAACCAAAAGGTAGGACTATACACTCATAATGCCCATAACGAGTCCTGAATGCAATCTTAAATATATCCTCTACTTTGATTCGAATCTGGTGATAACCAGATCTAAGATCGATCTTGGAAAAGACTCTAGCCCCAAATAATTACTCTAAGAGATTGTCTATTTGGGAAGAGGATATTTTTTAATGATAGTCTGCTTATTCAGTCCTATATAATCCATGCATAGATGATATCTTCTATCTTTCTTTTTTTGAAATAAGATGGGAGTGCCCCAAGAAAGAAAGGTCAAATAAATCCCTTCTTAACTACGTCCTCTAACTGGAGCTTTAATTATGTATATTCCTACAGTGTGAATCTATAGGGAGATCTGACATAAGTAGTGCTCTTGGTATGAGCTCTATGGCATGATCAAGAGGTCTAGGAGGAGGCAAGCTCGGAAGTTTTTCTGAAAATACATCCACATACTCTTCTAGAAGCTTCTTTACATACCTAGGTTTGTCTTCTTATTTACTCAGAAGGGATTCCTCTGAATTCTTGAAAAGCACTAAATATAATTGGGCACCTTTCCTGGCTGCTTTCTTAAGTTGCATTACTGAAATTTCTTCTGTAGCACAAGTGATTTCTTCTCCACGTATGTGCCTCTCCACATCTATCTTTATGTTTGATGATTTGGTTTCCATAGTCAATTAGAGCCCAAACTTTGGAAAGCCAATCCATGCCAAGAATGACATCATACTTTTTGATATCGAGGATCTGAAATTCATTTTCACTCACAACCTCTCCAAATTGGAAACTGACACTCTCTATCACTCCACTTGTGAATTTTCTTTTGCCACTTGCAATTTCCATTTGTCTTTTAGGGGACGCAACAATAGTCAAATCAAATCTTTTATGACTCAGGGGGATAGGAAACAATGTCTACCTCTAGAATTGATCAAAAATTCATAATCCTTCCCATTGATCATCCTCTAGCCTATATCACAGAAGCTTGCATATGGGCTTTTCTTAAATTCATGGTAGCAAAAATATACATAATGAACATGAATATGTACCTTCTGCATAGTCTTCGATCGTCACTGCCTTAGCCTAGATTTTCATATGAATAGCCTTATTGGTACATTCGAACATCTTGTGGTCTTGTTGCCCCCATCAGCAGCACAACCCCATCCTTCTGGCCTACTTTAAGAAATTAGGATCTAATGTCCTCCAGTCAAGCTTTTTAGGTCCACTCTTTGCTACAACCCCTTTTATTTGTTCTTCTCAGGCTAGTTGCCATAGTGGCTAATTCAAAGGTTGATTTGTAGCCCCAGTAAGTTTTGGTTTTGTGCAAATTTGTTTTTATTATGAGGCTGCCACCTAGTATTGTGTGGCGCAAGCTATATTTCCTGCAAATTTTTTATTCATGTTCTTCCAAATAGCATGCGTCTATTCATAGTTTTCATCTTTTCATAAAGCATCCATGAAACTTTTTGGTGACCCACCTTTTACCAAGTAATGAGTCTTAGGATTCAAACCCTCAACAAACTTGCTAGTCAATGAAGTGTTGTCAAACTCTAGGGCATATTTTTAAAGTTATAAGAACTTATTACAATACTGCTCAACTATCAGTGCTCTCTTTTTCAATTACAAAGATGTCATTTTCTTATTCATTGTGAATCTTGGGGGAAAGTGCCTTTCTTTTGTGCTCTTTTTTACAAATGCCCTGTGATCGGCTCTGTCGTAGTCGCAGCAACCTTCTTCCCCCACAACTTGGCAGTCCCTTAAGTTGTAAGATCGCAACTTTGGCCTTTTCGCTTTCGTTGAACTCCCGTAGGGCAAAATAATCTTATAACTCCTTGATTTAGGCCTTGTGTCTTCCCCTTTCTTCTCAACTCTGTCAAATTTAAAAAGCTTAGCTCTTTTGAAAACTTGCTTCAAGGATGCGTTTGTCAAATCCTCTACATCCCAAATATTTCATTTTCTACCTTTTCCAAAAGCATACTTGCAGTAAGTGGCTAGTTCCTCCACATCCTCGTCTCCTAGTGCAAACCTTCCCACATAGGAGTTTGAATCTATGATGGGTTGCGAGTCGTTCGGTGTACGGTGCCTGCAGGATTCAAAAAGTCGGTTAGGGTTCTCATAGTCATCTTCTTCTTCACCTAGTCTGTCATTTCCTTCCCACAAATCCTTTAATTCTGGATTCTTTCCAAATCGGGTTTGGCTCTCCTTGAATCTGGCTACGGCCTAGCCATAGTGTCGTGATTTGTAACTTTTTTTACCAAAGCTCCAAATCATTCAGTTGCTTATTCAGTATTTCATTCTCCTCCTGTAATACCTTAAGAGCTATTTAAGAAATTTCCATATGTTTCATGCTCAAGGTTTCTAAACCTTGCATCTTCTCAACTCTTGTCCTTTCCAAATTCTTGAAAATCAAAATTTGAAATTGCTAAAGTTGTCTTGAAGTTGTACCTGTATTGAAATCCAAAATTGAATTTTGATGCTTTTTCAAATTTCAAAATCTGTCTCAAGAATCAGGCATCCTCGAGAAGTCGAAACCGTGCTTTGATACCAATTGAGACACGCCAAATCACTAAACTCAAGATCTTATATAGAAAAACAATTTGAACTGAAGAGGAAAGAGTTTCTTTATTCAAAGAAAATCCTTTACAAGGAAATACTTCCTATAGGAAAAAAGTTCCATCCAACCACTCCCGAGCCCTACCTCCGGTATCTCAATCTCAATCGTAATCACAATCACAATCTCAATCACCATTTCAAGCTTAGTGTGAGTTAGGTTAGGTTAGTGTTCGTCTAGGTTAGTTTAACCTTTGGTTAGCTAGATTAGTTAACTACAGTTAGGTAGGTTAACTACCTTTAGGTTTAATTAACTACCTTTCGTTAACTTTGGCCAAAGGACTCCCCCCCCACCCACCAAAAAGGGCCACATTTTATTCCTTATTTAACCCTTTGTAACTCGCTTGTTTGGCGGCCAAATTGAACCCAATTTAAATCGCCATTTCACACATGAAAACACCATGCTATGAGAAAATTTTCCATCCCATTGCACACCATTCTAGCATCCCTAGCACTCTCCAATTCATGCCCTCGTGTGGGCCCATTTTTTCACTAACTCGCTCATAAATTTTTGTTGTGACCTCCGATTGACAATCCGTCTACACTAGCACATTTCCCTACTCACGTGGGGCAATCCTAGGCACATTGTTAACACTAATGGTGCCTACTACACTAATGCATCTCTAATCCCCCTAACACACCTACATCAACACCCGCACTTGTAGAAGAGGCACCCGTTCTACATCTCGCCAAATCTGCATGCAACTATGCTCCAACCAACACCTCCGACAACCCTTTGCCCCAAATTCCCCCCCTAAAATTTAGCCAATTCCTTTGACTCCTCCATGACACGACATGGCAGAGCACCATTGCGATGGTGACCTTGAACTCGATGCAGATGTGGGAATAATTTCTTTAACCCTCACAACAATTTTCTTATGCTTGCATGGGCATTAGCTCATATGCTCATGCACATGCATATAAGGATAGGCATAATCATATGCTTTACTCATAAGCTAATAATTATGTTTTCATAGTTTTAGTAAATTGAAATTGAGTTTCAAGTAATAAATTATCTTTTAAGTAAATTGTAAGTATTGTCTTTTAGGTAATCATATGCTTTCCCTCTCCCCTATTTCAATCATAAGCTCTCTTCCCCTGTCCTATCACTCCTAAGCATTTGCTTATGCCCTCTTTGCCTTGCTTATGCCCTCCTTCCCTAATTCCCCTACCCTCTCACACTCATATGCGTATGCATTTGCGTATACAAATGCTTATGCTTATGCACGAGCATATCCTCATATGCACATGTCATATGATTTTCCTCTTCCATATTTCACTCATAAGCTCTCTTCCCCTATCCTATTACTCCTAAGAATTTGCTTATGCCCTCCTCCAGTAATTCCTCCACCCTCTCACAATCATAAGCATATGCATTTGTGTATGCAAATGCTTATGCTTATGCATGAGCATATGCTCATATGCTCATGCATATGCATATAAGCATAAGCATAATCATATCATCATATGCTTTCCCTCTCCTCTATTTCACTCATAAGCTCTCTTCCCCTATCCTAAGCATTTGCTTATTCCCTCTTTGCCTTGGTTATGCCCTCTTCCCTAATTCCCCTACCCTCTCACACTCATAAGAATATGCATTTGCATGTGCAAATGCTTATGCTTATGCTTATGCATGAGCATATGCTCATATGGTCATGCATATGCATATAAGCATAGCATAAGCATAATCATATGCTTTCCCTCTCCCCTATTTCACTCATAAGCTCTAGACTTCCCCTATCCTATCACTCCTAAGCATTTGCTTATGCCCTCTTCCCTAATTCCCCTACCCTCTCACACTCATAAGCATATGCATTTGCATATGCAAATGCTTATATAATAATCAATGCAGGTGCCCCCAGGGCAAACTCAAACTTCCCAAATACAATGGTTGCGGTGATCCAGCAAGGTTCCTCCAGCATTTTGATGTCGCATGTCGAGCTGGAGGAGACTAATCCAATCTCAATCCAATGAAACTAAGGTCGCATGGTTCCCCATGGCCTTAACCGATGAAGCCTCAGAATGGTACGTAGACCTCCTAGTGGAAGAAAGAGTCACATGGGACCTACTGCAAAATGAATTCAAAATGCGCTTTCAAATGGAGAGACTACAAGATGATCCTGCTCTCCAACTAAGCAAGCTCGAACAAGGTTGACAAGAAGATGTACGCATGTGCCTGGGCAAGATAAGATGCTTAATTGCCAAATGTGACCCATGCCCCAACGATAAGTACCTCACGACCTAGTTCATTACAAACCTAAGGAAGAAAATACATGAAAAAGATTAGCAGTTACGAAACATTCAGTGCTGCTCATGCGTGCTGCTCATGCGCAGCAGCCATTGACATCGAGGATGGCATGACCGACTCTGACACCAGCAGTGATGATGGAAGAGCCAGTGCGCGAGATAAGTGATCTAAAAAGGAAAAATACAAGTCCACTACAGAAACATCTCATGAAGATCGCCTAGAGGCCATGACCATGAAGCTAAGAGAAGAAATGATGCAAGCCATGGAACAAAGGCTTGACATGTCTCCCGCCACCTTAGACTTTTTTACAGTGAGAAAATGTATGGTCTCCACACTGCATGGCCACAAGAAGTACAAATGCCACCCCAATCACCACTAGCTTACACAACCATTGATGGGGCTCAGTCCTTGGAGTGTGTGTGGTCACCTACATCGATGTATGCTCTTTCCAATGCAATACAACTTTCTTAGAGCAAAGGGGTCTAAGCACCTTGTATGAGAGCCTAAAATCCTTGGAGTACAGCCCTACAATGACCACGTACGTCAGGAACTTTCTCCATTGTTACCGCACAGATTGGCAAGTATGGCACCATCACTATACATCAGAGCCAACTCAACATTATCCTCGATAGTTTAGTAATTAAAAGGGCCTTCTCACTCCCACCAATTCAAGGTGCAAAATACCCTACAAGGCCTACCGATGCTAAATTTCTCAAAATACAGCCTCTCCTCGCCAAGGGCACCAAGTTCCATAGGGACGAGATATTACTTCACACCATCATTAACCCTCGACTCAAGGAAGCAGCACAATTCCTATCCACAATCTTGGGGGTTAAGTGCGGCAAGAAACAATCCCTCCTACTCCACACATTTGTTTTGCTAAGTAGGCAACTAAAGCAGCAAGACTGGATCCAGCACTTAGTCATCTTCTTCATAAAAAAACTCGATGGTTCATTAGGCCAAAAATGTCAAATTCCACATTGGCTGTAATCATCAATAAAGAGCTACAAGAATGAGAAATGACTCTTCCCCAGTCACCAAAATCTATTGAGTAGAACATTCTCTTCTCACCAGCATGGGAGCCGTCACCAACTTCTCGTACTATCACATTGGAAAATGTGGATACCTCAGAAGGAATGCCTATTCTAGAGGTAGGAATTGAGGAATTGCCCCACGAGATGCTGTAGCTCGGCGCACAATTGCAACCAATATATCTCCAACGATAGCAATAGCTAGAGCCTGAGGCTACATTAGTACCAGCACTGCCCATCAATGCCATGCCAATCAATGAGCCACAAGGAGAGCTAGTGCTAGACTCAGCAATACGACTACAATAGCCACGTGACTGACTTACCATTGGAACAACCCCCAACAAGTACTATGGAATCATGAGGATGGCTACATGGGCACCAATTGTATTAGTAGTATCGCCAATCCTCATCACCATCTGCCATTCTCCATCATCAAGATAGCCAAACAAATGCTTCAAATGTCAAAACTATTCACTAGCTTGGCCGAGGAGGAACATGCACAAGAATTGGAAAGATAGATTGTAGCAGCAATCGAAGACCATTCCATGGAATTGCCATAGAGGCCAGGGCACTTTCAACGCAAATAGATGAGAAAGAGGTTGAAGAAGTGCACATGAACCAAGCTCTCCAAGCTCAAGAGAAGGCAGTACGAGATGTGACCTCTAATCTTCACCAGAGCCAAATACAGTTGACAGTAGCAGTACATGCTATGGCAATCCTACAGACTTTCTATGACTACTTGACCTCAGCACATGCTCAGTAGATGGAGGAACTCCAAGATTGCCAAGAAAAGCTTGAAGACATGCAGCAGTCTTTGGCAACACTCACATTCAACATTAAAGAGCTTACAAGGGACTACCGAATCTTAAAGGACCAACTTGCTACCGCTAAAGAAGCTAGCACTTCTCAAGCACAAGTCTTGGACCAATGGTCCAATACCACTGAAGTCATTTCTCAACAAGCATAGGTCACCTTGCAAAAAAAAAGCCTAAGGAGGCATATACATCCATCTACCATAAGTATAAGGAAAAAATGGATGAGATGCAATCCCAAAAGATAGTCATCTCTAGTCCAAAACAATGAGGCAATGGAAGACATCACCAATGAAGTCCCACTACAATGCACAACGATGGTGTACCAAGAGCTTATAGCCGCTCTACAAGTGGAAGATCACCTAAAAGCACGAGTGCTTATCCAATGCAAGAAACTCCATCCAAACATCAAATGGAAACGTTCCATAGGGGCCAAACTCTGTGCATAATTTTCCAAACATCAAATGGAAACGTTCCATAGGGGCCAAACTCTGTGCATATAAGCTCATCCAAACATCAAATGGAAACGTTCCATAGGGGCCAAACTCTATGCATAATTTGCCAAGACTTGTCCGAAGATGAAAAAAATATCTTCTACCTCTCTATACATGCCAAGTTTATAGCACTCAGGACAGATGCTTTCATCGCATATGTATGCCTCATGGGTAGTCCTCCCCTCATGGTTATTGCTGGTTTGTAGCCATCACTACAAAGGCCATCACAATTATCTACAAGGCATGCCATAACTAACGTCCCTGAGATCCCATCACACCAACAAAAAGAATTGTCAGAGGATGACAGGGCCTAACTAACTTTAACGACTCTCTATGCTAATCTCATAACCTCACTTACCCTTGCTACCACCCTCTTAACCTTCCTTGAGATCTAGCCTACTAACATCTTCTCCCTTCATCATCTCTTTGCTCATGCCTCTTACCACTTTCAACTTACCCAACAGTCACAAACTTACAAGCCCCTCACACCTAACTTCTTCCCTTCCCTTGCTAATCCTACCCTCGAGGAGTTACCAAGCTGCTCAAACCATTTGCCCAGTTCTTCCCTCCCTCCCCTCTTATTCCCCTCCCACAACTAACACTCTTCCATATTTCTCCCCCGTGTCCCCAGATTCTCCCCCTGCCCCGCCATCACCTCCGACACTACTTGTGCTGCCATTAGCAAAAAATGACCCAATATTTGATTTTGAATATCAACATCTATGTAATCCAATTCACACTCCCATGCCAAATTCCAATGATGGGTATGATTTTGATGTGATACCACTTCTTCCCAGTAACCCCATCAAGGATGTATGGAGCAAATATCTTGATATGAAAACTCGAGGTGGATGGACCCTTGACAACTTCCCTACCAACCTTTGTCAACATCAAGTTAGTGAAGCTTGGGTCAGCAAATTGGATCTCCAACCTGATTTTTGCTGCCCCAAGCTCTTTGATGTAATCTTTTTGAAAGAGTACCTGCGTGCACCTCCATATCTCAGAAGCCATCCCAAGTTCTATGCAGTTCCATGACATTAGAGATAAGAGACCAACATACAAACTTTGGTGGGTGAGGATCGCACCATTAATTGGCCATTGATCGAGCCATACTCTGGTGTAGAATGCAACATCCAAGGCACATTGATCCGAGCACTTTAACAGCATGAGAAAATAATGTGCGGCAACATTGACCATAGCCTTTGCCAAAGTGCTATCTTTTGCAAAACATTGGAATACATTTTGGAGGTCCCCAACCACATAGACTGCCATTTGCCTCCACTCCATTTCAATCCCAATGAATGGATCGATGCTTTGAATTGGATTACGGTGTGTGGAAAGTCATGATGGAGTCAGTACTGCGTCATATGATGGACCTAATGTTAGGGTTGCCACATGGGCAACTTATTGGCTGCCATGTGGGCAGCAAACCTGGAGGGAAAACAAGAGAGAAGGGGCTACCACATGGGCTGCCATGTGGGCAGCACAAAAGAAGACATACCTGGCAGAATTAGAGTCCCTTGGAGGCCTGGAGATGTATGGGTCTACCACGCAAGTAACTGTAGCAGTACACCGAGGTGTTGGGCAGATTTAGAAGCCTGGATTAAGGCTTGTGGACTGTGGGACCCTGCATCATGTGTACGGGATGATTGCGCCTGTCTATGGACAGGTACGAGGGGCTGCAAGGTACTACGGAGCATGGACAGGAGTTCCAAGGCTGGAACACAGGGACTGGAAAGATGTAGAATAGTAAGGTTGAAGAGGCGACTGATTGGAGGGGCATACAGGCCAGACACAGGTTGGAACAGGTCGGGGGCATGGCAGATCTGCCTGGGCCAATGGCTGCTTGCCACATGGCCAGGTGGGGTCTGCAAAGCCTCAAGAAAAGTCCCCAAGCAGGTTGGTTTTCACAGACTCAGAGGCTGAACCCCAGTCGGTTTTGGGGGCGAGGAAAGTCGGCCATAAGGGGCTGACCAAGTCGGTTTTTATGAGGGCCCTTTGGGCCTATAAAAGGGGAGCCCTTGGGGCTCATAATCTATCCATTTGGAGAGTAGACTGGAACAGCTCTTGGGCAGCAGACAGAGCTCATAGAAGACCACCTCAAGGAGCAGATTGGAGCAGCATACCAGCAGGGTTTTGGGGCCATCATCCGGGAGGACCAGATGGAGCTGAGTGCTGCAGACATGGCTCAGAGAAGGGCTTCATCCTTGGCTGTCTTTCAGGGCAGCAAGAAGCAGGAACCAAGGAGAAGCTTGGGCCCCACTATTGGCTGCACATCAGGGCAGCAAGAAGCAGGAATCAAGGAGAAGCTTGGGCCTCACCATTGGCTGCACATCAGGGCAGCAAGGAGGTCAAGATGTAAGGTCAGACACTTTGAGAAAGCAAAGAAAGATCACTTGTTTTTCACCTATCTATCACCACATCATTCTCCGTGGTATTGCCCAAAAAAGACTAAGAAAGGAGAAGAGATGACCAGGGAAAAAAGGATAAACAGATCCATGTGGTGCAAACCCTATCACTAACAGGTAATGAAAAAAATAAACGGGTAGAGGTTTTGCATACAATGTGGAAATCGTCCTTTGGTCCACATGAGTTAGTCACTGCATGGATTTGTTAGAGAACATAGGGCTCGAGTCATGATAGATGACTCTGCCACTCATAATTTTGGGAATTATGCTCGTTGAAAAGCTTAAGCTTCCGCAGGTACCTAAAGCTCATGAGTGCGTTGTTTCCATGATACATTGAGAGCACAAGATGATATGGGATACTATGGTATCTAATTTGGAAGTTGAAGTGCAAGGATATAAAGATAATTTGGACTTCCAAATTATGAATATGGATAGAGCTGATATAGTATTAGGAAGAGAGTAGTTGTGGGTCGTAGGACCATCCCTCAAACGGCACTACCGACAAAAGTCAATGGAATTTGAAAAAGAAGAAGGAAAAACTTATGTTATTCAGGGTGAACACAATGTACAGAATTCTCCTTTGATTTTGTTCTATTGAGTTAGATAGACTTCTTGCTAGAGAGTCTTGTGATGTATATATGATATGGGTTGAGCCACCTGTATATCTTTTGAAAAGCAAAAGAAATCTTTTTCTTTTGGTGTGAATAATGTTGAATTTATAGTTGCTTTAAGTGAATTGCTTTGTGAATTTAAATATGTTTTTCATGCTGATCTACCATATGGCTTACCGCGTGAGAGAGGAGAGATTAGCTGTAGATGCTAGAATTGTTTGCAAACCTCCCTATAGGTTGATTTAATCTCAGCACTTAGAGGTAGAAAAGCAGAGGTAACAATATCTAGATAAGGGTTTTGTAAAACCGAGCAATTCACCATGGGCTGCACCCATATTGCTTGTTAAAAAGAAAGACAGCTCTATGTGAATTTGTGTTGACTACAAAGCACTAAACAAGATTATGATAAAGAATAAGTTCCCTATGCCTCATATGGAGGATCTTTTTTATCAGGTCCAGGGAACTCAATTCTTTACCAAGCTTGACTTATGATCAGGTTATTATCAGGTAAGAATCAAGGATGATGATGTTCCTAAGACAGCCTTTATAACTAGGTATGGGCCCTATAAATTCTTGGTAATGCCTTTTGGTCTTACCAATGCTCCAACCACATTCATGAAGCTCATGAATAGTGTTTTACAGCCCTAACTAGGCAAGTTTGTAGTAGTCTTTCTTGATGATATCCTAATCTATAGTAAGTCTCGAGAGGAGGCACATGGAACACCTCAGGAAAGTGCAGGAAAGTGTTCCAATTGCTCAGAAAACACGCTCTTTACGCCAAAGAATCCAAAGTGTGAATTATTTGTAGAAGAGGTCAACTATCTTGACCATATCATTGCTAGAGATGGAATCAGGATGGATCGTGACAAGGTAAAGGTTATTCTTGAGTGGCTTGAGCCTAGGAACCTAGAAGAGCTGCGGATCTTCTTAGGATTATTTGGATCATAGTTGGTCACTACTTCCGCACCAAGACATAATTTAAGACATTATTGCTTTTGGTAACAGATATGTCGACTCATTCAGCTCAACCTACCTTGTCAAAGTTTCGTAAAAACGGACAATAAAGACAATAGAGTTTGGTAAAAACGTATCATTCTCATAAAATATTTGATTGTCATAAAATCAAGTTTGTAGCCTTCCAACATCATTGCATCTGGCAAATATGTTTGCTTATACTTAGCGTCAATGTCAATGATTGCACTAAAGTCCAAATTTCTAATCAAGAATATCTTTGGTTGTAACCAAATTCATTTGTAGTCTATAAAAGTTCTTACTATGTTATTGTCTCATATCAAAGCAACTCCTAACGTTTAGTTTTATGCTATGAACACAATCTTCATTTTTTTCTATGAGTCATTTATGTTTCCTTAGAGAAATTTTACATGCTTTAGAGCTTCTCTGACTAACTTGGAGGTATAACTTGTGGGACTCAAAAGGACATTGATGATTAATGTGAAGTCATTGAGTATAACTAGTTGTTGTGTTTATGTATTCAAAGATAGTTTTCAATTAAAGACAAGTAGTTGAAGATAGGATTTTCAAGATGTATTGAGCACTTAGTTCTCTTTGGATTTCTTAGAGTTATGATATAGTGAACATATTAAGATTCTAGAGTCTTTTCTCTCTTTTATTGTTTAAGAATTAAGAATAATATTTTGAAAATCAAATTCGCACGCCTTCGTGAAGTTTTCACCTTGTTTAAAAGTCATGATTAGGAGTGTTTACAAAGAAAATGACTTATTTTAGTCTTCTTATCATAACTTCTTGAAAGAATTTTTAATTAGTAAGTCATATATTTTGGATAAATTCTACTATACGTATGCAATTCATCCATATACATATAAGATCATTAGATAAAAATTGACAATTGTCTACAGAGTAACAATACCATAACATGCTACTACTGGGACGAAGACCGTATTAGATAATTCGGGAAAAACCCCAGAATGGCAGTTTTGGAAGAAATTGTAGCTCCCCTCAATGAAAAAACAGGAGAAATATGTGAAAATAGACTAGATAGCCATTCATGAAGTGTGAAATATCAACTTCATTCTCAAATAATAAATAGAATATCAGTGTCTAAACTACGTTATCATCAACAAAATAATAAACTTTGAAACCCATTTGAGTTGGATTCATCTCGTGAGCCATAGTGATGTTCAAAAACACCTTCATAATAGCGAGTCTCTGGAATTTCCATTGATATTGAGGCTCACTTCTGTTGTGAGCATTCTCATTTGAAAATCTCCAAAACACTGTTTAAAAAATGTAGAGTGTAATTAATAACCATGAGCATTCTCCATTTGAGTGAGATTCATCTCGTGAGCCATAGTGGTGTTGAAAAACACGTTCATAATAGCTCTCTAGAATTTCCATTGATATTGAAACTCGCTTTGTTGTGAGCATTCTCATTTGAATGCAAGATATGTAGTTGATGTAAAATCAATGGGCAATGACAAGCATTTAATGTAAAATTAGGTGGCAATGACAATCATTTATCGTGCACTTTCAATGTTTAGACTGACTAGCATGATTGTAAAAGGATAACTTTACATGTCATGTTTATTACTCATTGCGAAGGAAAAAATACACTTTAGGATGAAAACATAACATCTTTTTGATGCACCATTGAAAGCCTTGAAATAAATCATGATTACAAAGAAACTCTCAATTTCTAGCCCCGGCAGGGAGAATGGCACCAATGCCAGCTCTGCACAATCCATTGGAAAGAATGGCATGAGGGACACTCCGTCAAACTCCATTATGAATGTAGTTATGAACATGTTTGCATATTATTCACACACAACAATTATGCACCAATTTACACAGCTAGAAAGAAAGTAGTAATTTCCATAAGTAATGATTGCACAAAGAAATACAATGTTATTGTTCAAAACTCATTGTAGCTCCTCTCCTACATGTATATCATTTATGGATTAAATACAAATATGACCATATTCTGCAATATCTATGTTCATCATGGGGTCATACCAAGGTGAAAAGTTAGGAGAAAATACATAACTAATGTTTGGCTTTGCATATGGTATTTCCATTGTTGTTAATAAACCCTGCCACATTGCCACATTGAACATCACCAACAATATGCACCATATCCTTCATAGGGATAGTAGGGTCCTCTTGGATGGAGTACTTCTTTAGCCTTGGATGAACTTGACATAATTCCTTCCAGTCTCTGTAGGAGTACTTGTCACCTCCATAATGGAGAATAGTAGTCCCTATCTTGATAAAGTTATGCACAAACAAGCCCAAGCCAACACCTATAATGGTTGACTCATGCACCTTGAAAGTCACATTTTTGATCCAGAACACTTCGTTGATAGGGATAGGTAACTTTGGTGGTCTGAATGGATCTCGTTCTTGTATGTACCTACTCAAGCATGATTTGAACGCATATCTCTCTACATCAAAAAAGACAATTCCAATTACCTACAACAACAGTTATATAGACTTGAGATAAAATGAAAAAACACTTTGACATTTGTACCTACATGGAAATTATGCATTCTGTAGTTGGTTTATGTAGGCCTTAGAAATGTGTTTCTTGATATAGAGACCTTTGTACCCTAGGTCTATAGCCAATTGAGAAACTTGCATAGCATTCATGCTAGAGAGTTGTGGAGCATTCCTTAAAAGTCTTATTTGGGATGCATTGAGTTCAAGCACCTGGCCATCACCACCATGGGTTGACTAGGGTGTACACCCTTTGGTTTTGTATTTTCACCTATAGCCCTCTCTCTTAGTTGATCTGCAAGAGGAAGATTTCTTGTTTTATATTCCATTCTTGACCATGCATGACTTTCCTCCCTCCATTTATCAATTACTTTGTGGACAAGGTTGAAATCCTTATGCCCCTCCATCACAGGTAATTGTCCATAGCGATCATGCTGTGCACATCTTTAGCCTCATTGAGTTGTAGTAAGTAAGGCATAAACTCTCCTGTAAGTAGAGTATTATCATCCTTGTCTTGTACATCAAACGTTGAATAAAATATGCAATTTGATAGAGGGCTAACGCAAGCCTTGTATGGGGAGTCATCAACAAGGATTGTCTTTCTTGCATCACATCCAAATGCCTTTGAGATTTTTGCTAAGGGTCTGAACATTGTCTCAACACCAACCTTGTCGGGCCTATTTATCCTCGTCTTACTATAAGTGTAGCATCCTTGCTGAGACCATATAACAAATAAAGGGAGGCTCTCATTTGCATAATTTTGTAGTCCTACCATATCAAGTACGTTATGCTCCATTGCAGTTGACCAGATACGTATATTAAATCTTTGTAGCAAGATTCTAAGGAATTCTATGCACCCAAGATGAACAACCGTATAAATATTTTTGTCATGCATAATAGATGGATGCATTGGCGGCTTGAATAGGTAGTAACTCAATAGCAAGCCATTCAAGTCTAATATGATTGTTACTCTTGGCATATCCAAAGAAATTGTATGTGGATGTAGATCCAAATTCTCCTTGAAGTTGCTAGCTTTTGACTCATCCAAATTGTTAGGTGCTACGTTTTCATACATGTTTGCAACAACAATAAGATTATCTAGTCTTATCCCCAATGTTGAGATAGTATGTTCATCCATGTTCTCTTCTAAAGTATAGGATTAATGATATTCCTTGCAATTGTCTCCATTTTTGTGTTACGTTTTCTTCTATACCCCCTGTATCAATCGCATCATTAATAGTCCCCATTTTGGATGGTATGTTGTCCTCTACATTGATAGTCCCCATTTTGGGTGGTATGTTGTCTGCTACAATAGCACCTGATGCACTCCTTGATGATGCCATGCTTCACAACCGCCTCTTCTTCATACTCATCATCCTCATCCTCATCCTCATCCATTGGTGTTATTCTCTAATTATTCGCATGAGGTTGTGGACAATGGCACCAGTGCCATTCATTACATGGATTGAAGAGAATTGCGCTTAGAGTGCCATTCCCCATTCTCCATGTGATGAATGTCAATAGTTCCATTCTACCCACCATAATTTGATTATTTGGAGAATGGCACCAATGCTAAACTTCACAACTTCTTATGATCTTTTGGAGAATGGCACTAGAGTCATCCTCCATGTAGACTTTTCACAAGATGTCAATAGCACTAATGCTAATGTTCATGTGAGTTTGTAGAGAGTGGCATTGATGCCACTATTTAGATGCCAAGGTTGTCACATGAGATTTTTCTCATAAAAAAATTGGAGGAACCTTAATAAATGATGATTAGAGATTGGTATTCGTTCCATTCCCCACAACATATGATGGTTGGACAATGGCACCAGTGCCATTCTCCACAACATCATATGATTATTTGAAGAATGTTACAAGTGTTATTCTCTATTCTCCATGTGATGAATGACACTGGTACCATTTTCAAAAACACCATATGATTATTTAGATAATGGCACCAGTGACATTCATCACATGAATTTTTGAGGATGGCACCAATGCCATCCTCCATCCTCCATGTAATGAATGGCACCAATGTCATTCTCTAAGTAACCACATGATGTTTTGGAGAACGGCACCAGTGCCATTATCCTCAAATTCATTTGAGCACTAATGCCAATCTCAATGGGAGTTTGTAGCCATACTTCATGAGAGTATGTGAAGAATCCTGCATGAGAGTTTGTGGATAGTGGAATTGGTGCCATCCTCCATGATGTTGGTTCCATTTCCACAACAATTCTATTCTCCACAACACATGATGGTTGGAGAATGGCACCAGTGCTATTCTCTACTCCCCATGTATTGAATGGCACTAATGCCATTCTCCACAATATCATATGATTATTTGGAGAATGTCACCAGTGCTATTCTCTGCTCTCCATGTATTGAATGGCACTAATGTCATTCTCAACCACATCATATGATTATTTCGTGAATTGCACTGATACCATTTCCCACAACACCATCAGACTTTTTGGAGAATGGCACCACTAACATTCATCACATGGATTGTGGAGGATGGTACCAATGCCATTCTCCATTCTCCATGTGATGAATGGCACTGATGCCATTGTCAAATAACCTCATGATGTTTTGGAAAATGGCACCAATGCCAATATCCTCAAATTCATCTGTGAAATAATGCCGATCTAAATGGGAGTTTGTGGAGAATGGCACCCATGCCATACTCCATGAGAGCTCATGGAGATTGGCAGTGGTGTCATCCTACATGACCTTGTGGATAATGACACTAGTGCCATTCATCCCATGGATTGCCAAGAATGGAACAAGTTCCATTCTCTAGATATCAAAGTTATCCTACCAGTGGAACACAAAACATGATATCAGGGTTATCAGATTAGAGTTTTCACAAATAATATGTATAGGAACCTAACACATGATGACTATAGAATGGTACTAATGCCATTGGTGACAACACTTTATGATTATTTGGAAAATGGCACCAGTGACATTCATCACATGGATTGTGGAGGATGGAACCAATGCCATTCTCCATTCTCCATGTGATGAATGGAACTCGTGCCATTCCCCAAATATTCATATAGTGTTGTGAACAATGGCACCAGTGTCATTCTCTAAAACTACATCTGATCTTTTGGTGATAATGGTCCACTCATGATGGTAGGATCATGGTTCTAGTGTCATTTTTCAAAAAATCATTTGATGTTGTGTAGAATGCCCATTATCATGCTAGTGGAACATAACACATGATGGCTAGAGAATGGCACTGGTGGCATTGTCCAAAAAATCATATGATATTATGGAGAATGGCACCAGTGTCATTCATCACATGGATTGTGGAGAATGGCACCAGTGACAATATTCATGCTCCATGTCATGAATGGCACTAACATCAATCTCCATTACATCATATGATTCTTTGAAGAATTGGCACTAGTTCCATTCTCCACAATTTCATCTGATGACCTTGAGAGAATGCCAGAACAACATATCTCCATGTGAGTTTGTGGAACCAGTGACAATTACTGCATGGATTGTGGAGGATGGCACCAATGCAGTTCTCTATTCTCCATGTGATAAATGGCACTGATGCCATTCTCCAAGTAACCACATGCCAGTTTTGGAGAATGGTACCAGCGGCATTCTCCTAAAATTCATCTGAGAACTAATGCCAATCTCAATGGGAGTTTGTGAAGAATGGTACCAGTGCCATTCCATGAAAGTATGGGGAGAATCATGCATGAGCATTTGTGGATAGTGGAATTGGTTCCATCCTACATGATGTTGGTTCCATTCTCCACAACACGTGATGGTTGGAGAATGGCAGTGGTGCCATTCTCCACAACATCATATGATTATGTTGAGAATGTCACTAGTGCTATTCTCTATTCTCTATGTGTTGAATGGCAATGATGCCATTCTCAACCATGTCATATGATTATTTGGTGAATGGAACTGGTACCATTGTCCACAACACCATCTGATTATTTGAAGAATGGCACCAGTAACATTCATGACATGCATTGTGGAGGATGGAACCGATTCTATTCTCCATTCTCCATGTGATGAATGGCACTGGTGTCATTCCCCAAATATTCATATACTGTTGTGGACAATGGCACCAGTACCATTCTCTAAAACTACATCTGATGGTAGGATAATAGTACTAGTTTCATTTTCCAAATAATCATCTGATGTTGTGTAGAATGTTCATGATCCTACTAGTGGAACATAACACATGATGTGAGGTTATCACATTAGAGTCTTCCCAAATAATATGTATAGGAACCGAATACATGACGACTATAAAATGGTATTGGTGCCATTGTCCACAACACCATCTAATTATTTGGAGAATGGCACCAGTGCCATTCATCACATAGATTGTGGAGGATGGAACATGACATTCTCCATTCTCCATTTGATTAATGGCAGTGGTGCCATTCCCCAAGTAACCACATGATGTTTTGGAGAATGGCATTAGTGCCATTCTCCTCAAATTCATCTGACCATAATGCCAATCTCAATCGGAGTTTGTGAATAATGACACCGGTTCCATACTCCACGGGAATATGTGGAGAATCCTGCATGAGAGTTTGTAGATAGTGAAATTGGTACCATCCTCCATGATGTTGTCAAGAATGGCACTAGGCTCATTCAACTATGGATTTAAGAGGATGGCACTAGTGTCATTCTCCAGGTGCCATCGTTGACACATGAGAGTTTTATCATAGGAAATTTGAGAGGAACCTAACACATGATGGTTGGAAAATGGTAGTAGTTCCATTCTCCACAATAGAGCTATTCTCCACAACACATGATCATTCAAGAATGGCATCGGTGCCATTCTCCAAAACATCATATGACTATTTGGGGAATGTTACCACTACTATTCTCTGTTCTCCCTATGATGATGCCATTCTCAATCACATCATATGATTATTTGGTCAATGGCACTAGTACCATGGCCCACAACACCATCTGATTATTTGGAGAATGATATTAGTGACTGTCATCACATGAATTGTGGAGGATGGCACCAATGCTATTCTCCATTCTCCATGTGATGAGAATGGTACCAGTGTCATTCTCAAAGTAAACACATATATTAGCAGTGGTGCCATACTACATGACCTTGTGGGGAATGACGCGAGTGCCATTCATCACATGGATTGTCAAGAATGGCACAAGTTCCATTCTCCAGATGTCAAACATAACAAATGATGGTTGGAGAATGGCAATGGTGCCATTGTCTAAAAGCTCATATGATATTATGGAGAATGACACGGATTCCATTCTCCATAGCACATGTTGGTTGGAGAATGGCACCAATGCCATTCTTCACAACATCATATGATTATTCCGAGAATCTCACGAGTGCTATTCTCTATTCTTTATGTGATCAATGGCACTAATGTCATTCTCAACATCATATGATTATTTGGTCAATTGCTCTAGTACCATTGCCCAAAATACCATCTGATTTTTTGAAGAATGGCACCAGTGACATTCATCACATGGATTGTGGAGGATGGCACCAATGCCATTCTCCATTCTCCATATGATGAATGGCACTGATGCCATTCTCCTCAAATCCATCTAAGAACTTATGCCAATCTCAATGGGAGTTTGTGGAGAATGGCACCGGTGCCATACACTATGAGAGCTTGTGGAGATTGCCAGTGGTGCCATCCTACATGACTTTGTGGAGAATGACACTAGTGCTATTTCCATTATCCAGATGTCAAAGTTATTCTACCAGTGGAACAAAAACATGATGTTAGGGTTATCACATTAGAGTCCTCCCAACTACTATGTATAAGAACCTAACACATGATGACTATAGAATTGGTACTAGTGCCATTGTCCATAACTCTTTGTGATTATTTGGAGAATGGAACTAGTACCATTCATCACATGGATTGTGGAGGATGGAACCAATGCCATTCTCAATTCTCCATGTGATCAATGGTACTGGTGCCATGTCCCAAATATTCATATAGTGTTGTGGGGACAATGGCACCAGTGCCATTCTCTAAAACTAAATTTGATCTTTTGGTAATAATGGTTCTAACTCATGATGGTAGGATAATGTTACTCGTGTCATTATAATCATCTGATATTGTGTAGAATGTCCATTATCATGCCAGTGGAACATAACAAATGATGATTGGAGAATGGCACTGGTGCCATTGTCTAAAAAATCCAAGTGATGAATGACATTGGATTGAGAAGAATGGCACACATGGATTGAGGAGAATGCCGCATATGGATTGAGGAGAATGGCACAATGCCATTCTCCATTCTCCATGTGATGAATGTCATTGGATTGAGGAGAATGACACCAGTGCCATTCTCCATTCTCCATGTGATGAATGGCATTGGATTGAGGAGAATGACACACGTGGATTGAGGAGAATGGCACCATTGCCAATCTCCATTCTCCATTTGATGAATGGCATTGGTGCCATTCTCCAAATATTCAAATAATATTCTCTCTCTCTCTCTCTCTCTCTCTCTCTCTCTCTCTCAATTGGTCAAAACCTTATCCATATGATGATAACCAATGAAGTGTTTTATGGCCAAATCTTTTTCTTATGGTGGAAATCAATTGCATGAATGGCATTGGTGCCATTCTTAAAATATTCATATGATGTTGTAGAGAATGACGCCAGTTCCATTCTCCAAACTTCAACTCATATAGAATTCAAATGATTCGTTGTATGTCAATGTTGTCACAGATGATGGTTAGAGAATGGCACTGGTGCCATTTTCCACAGCACCATATGATTATATTGCAACTAGCACCTATGCCATTAATCACAAGGATTGAGGAGAATAGCACCAGTGCTATTCTCCATTCTCCATTTGATGAATGGCATTGGATTGAGGAGAATAGCACCCATGGATTTAGGAGAATGACACCAGTGCCATTCTCCCTTCTCCATGTGATGAATGGCATTGGATTGAGGAGAATGACATACATGAATTGAGGAGAATGGTACCAATGCCATTCTCCATTTTGCATTTGATGATTGGCATTGGTGCCATTCTCTAAATATTCATATAATGTTCTCTCTCTCTCTCTCTCTCTCTCTCTCTCTCTCTCTCTCTATCTCTCTCTTTCTCTCTCTCTCTCTCTCAATTGGTCAAAACATTTTCCATATAGTGATAACCTATGAAGAGTTTTATGGCTAAATCTTTTTCTTATGGTGGAAATCGATTGCATGAGGCCAAAGGATTAAGCCATGGTGGCAAATGCTCAAACATTTAATGCCATATGATCCAAATATTATGGCCCTAAGGTTTGAAAAGGTCTAAAAATCTTAGGTCATAATGTCCAAAAATTAGGCTAGATGGTCAATATTTTAACCATATAGTGATTAATCTCATGGATTGACACAATGGTTTAGGTTTGATTCCCTAGATGTCAATGTTGTAAAAAATGATGGTTAGAGAATGGCACTAGTGCCATAGTCCACCACACCATATGATTATAATATTGAGACTGACACATGTGCCATTAATCACAAGGATTGAGTAGAATGGCACCAATGCCATTCTCCATTCTCTATGTATGAATGGCACTAGTGCCATTCTTCAAATATGCATATGATGTTGTGGAGAATGGCACCAGTGCCATTCTCCAAACTTCAACTCATATAGAATTCAAATTATTTCATGTATGTCAAATTATCACAGATGATGGTTAGAGAGTGGCACTGGTGCCATAAGATTATATTCACAGTGGCACCTATGCCATTAATCACAAGGATTGAGGAGAATGTCACAAGTCCCATTCACCATTCTCCAGTCTCCATGTGATGAATGGTATTGCATTGAGGAGAATGGCACACATGGTTTGAGGAGAATGACACACATGGATTGAGGAGAATGACACCAATGCCATTCTTGATTCTGCATGTGATGATTGGAGTTGGATTGAGGAGAATGACACCAGTGCCATTCTCCATTCTCCAAGAGATGAATGTCATTGGATTAAGGAAAATGACACACATGGATTGAGGAGAATGGCACCAGTGCCATTCTCCAAACTTCAACTCATATAGAATTCAAATTATTTCATGTATGTCAAATTATCACAGATGATGGTTAGAGAGTGGCACTGGTGCCATATGATTATATTCACAGTGGCACCTATGCCATTAATCACAAGGATTGAGGAGAATGTCACAAGTCCCATTCACCATTCTCCAGTCTCCATGTGATGAATGGTATTGCATTGAGGAGAATGGCAGACATGGTTTGAGGAGAATGACATACATGGATGGAGGAGAAAGACACCAGTGCCATTCTCGATTCTACATGTGATGATTGGAATTGAATTGAGGAGAATGACACCAGTGCCATTATCCATTCTCCATTAGATGCTATCTATAAAACCTAAGTGGGAGAGCCTCTAATGGACTTCCTTCTCTTGTGCTTGGTACAACCTTGCTATCTCTAAAATCTAGTTGAAGTCAATCTTAGGGTATTCAAACTTTACAAAGTGTCAAGGTTCGACTCAACAAAGTATCAAGGTTTGACTGAACAAAGGATCAAGGTTTAACCATTGTAGCCATCCATTGACTTCCCCCTTGTGACCAAGGGGTTTGTATTGATGGAAGTTTTCAACTATAGTAAGACACTTGCTCCCATAGCTCAAATGAAGGCAATACCAATGATAATTGCAATGGTATCTTATTCAAAGTGGTACATCTTGTAGATGGACATGAAATGAGAATTTTTAAATGGAGATATCAAGGACATTTATATGAGAGAAGCCACCTAGATTTTGAATGTAGGGTGACCAAACGGGGAAAGTGTGCATAGTCTCAGAAACATTGTATGACTTGAAATAGGCCCCTTGAGCATCATACCAATGGATCTATGACTCCTTTGGAAGAATCATCTTGATATAGAGTGCATAAGATGTAAACATCTATCAAGAATCATCTTGATATAGAGTGCATAAGATGTAAACATGAATCTTCATTCAAAGGGGCCCAAGAAATAAATGGTGATTTTATACATTGATGATTTGATCATAAAACAACCCACTAAAGGGATATTAGGTTCTTGACCATGATTACACTAGCTCACCATGTCAATGATATTGATATCCATGTCACGGTAAAACCTAACCGTTCCAAAATTCTTGATCAAAACCCTCATCCTCATTCTCACAATGTATATCTCATAGAAATTAGAGTATCCAAACTATGCAAGTAATTAATGAAATATCACATGCAATGTAAAAATCTGATTATGTAGAAGATTAAAGAGAAACTTACATTAAAGGAGGGGTGGCCCTCTCTCTCTCTCTCTCTCTCTATATATATATATATATATATATATATATATATGAAATTCTTACCAACAAATAATACCTACACACAAACAAATGCAAGGTCATGATGATGGTGGAAATAATTCATGCTTTAGAAAAAAGTTCTATCAAAATACCAAAATTTTTAGCGACTCATTCATAGATTCTGGAGATTGGCACTAGTGCCATTCTCCAAAAACCCACGAGGGGATTGGCATCACTGCCATTTCTCTATGTGGGTTTGGGGAGAATGGCACAGGTGCCAATTTCCATAAACCCACATGGAGATCAGCACTAGTGCAATTGTACATAGGAAAGCTAGACTCATATGGAGAATGGCACCGGTGCCATTCTCCACAATCCTACATGGAGAATGGTAATGGTACCATTCTCCCCCACTTCAGGGACATCTTTGTTGATCTTATGAAATTTTGCACAATCCCACATGTCTCCCCCACTTTAGGGACATCTTTGTTGATCTTATGAAATTATGCACAATCCCACATGGAGAATGGTACTGGTGCCATTCTCCATAGGAAAGCCGGACTCACATGGAGAATGGCACCAGTGCCATTCTCCACAATCCCACATGGAGAATGGCACTGGTTCCATTCCCCATAGGAAAGCAAAACTCACATGGAGAATGGCACCAGTGCCATTCTCCACAATCCCACATGGAGAATGGCACTCGTTCCATTCTCCATAGGAAAGCCAGACTCACATGAAGAATGGCACTGGTGCCATTCTCTGCAATCCCACATGGAGAATGGGACTGGTGCCAGACTCACTTGGAGAATGGCACCAATGCCATTCTCCACAATCCCACATGGAGAATGGCAGCGGTGCCATTCTCCCCTGCCACAATGACATATTTGTTGGTCTTATTAAATTCTTTGGTTGTAGTTTGTTCCTCGTTTGTTCATAATTAACATCCTATAATTGTAATGAGAGGGGTTGGCTATCAGATGCGGTGACAAGGTCATGATGATGGTGGAAATCATTCACGCTTGAAAAAAAGTTTTATCAAATTAAGAAAATTTTAGGGACTCATTCATGGATCTTGGAGATTGGCACCGATGCCATTATCTAGAACCTACTAGGGGAATGGCATCAGTGCCATTTCTCTATGTGGGTTTGGGGAGAATGGCATTGGTTCCATTCTCCATAAACCCACATGGAGATCCGCACTAGTGCCAATGTACATAGGAAAGCCGTACTCATATGGAGAATGGCACCAGTGCCATTCTCCACAATACCACATGGAGAATGGCAATGGTGCCATTGTCCCAAACTGCAAGGATGTCTTTGTTGGTCTTATGAAATTCTGCACAATCCCAAATGGAGAATGGCACTGGTGCCATTCTCCATAGGAAAGATAGACTCACATGGAAAATGGCACCAATGCAATCCTCCACAATCCCACATGGAGAATGGCAGTGGTGCCATTCTTCCCCACTACAAGGACATCTTTGTTGGTCTTATGAAATTCTTTCGCTGTGGCTTGTTCATAATTAATTTCTTTTAATTGCAATGAGAGGGGCAGATGTGGGGACAAGGTCATGATGATGGTGGAAAGAAGTCATGCTTTAGAGAATAATTTTAGGGAAATAATTAATAGTTTCACAAAAAAATTATATAGACTCATTCATGGATTCTGGAGATTGGCACCAATGCCATTCATCAATAACCCACTAGGGGGTTAGCATTGTTGGTAAATTGAAAGGAAAGCAAAGAGTGGACACAAATTCAGAATACTTGCATTATAGAATTAAGAAGAGTGAGGTCCTTAAGTAGGCACCTCATACATGCTCACTGACATCATTGATGACTTCAGAGCTCCACAATCATCTCCTCAATCTGCTCCTAGATTCTCTCAATCATCCTATGTGGCTTTCCACCACCTAACTGTGCTTATGGGCACCTAACTATGCCTCTAGCACTCACACATAGAAACCAAGGTGTGCTTGAGGCATACACCTTGAGATATCCCAACATACCCCCCCTCAAGGGAATGCCTCAGGCTATGTCAAGGATACATCTAGTCTCATAGTTTCTCATGCCATCTCATGGTGGTCAAGGATAAATCTATGGCTATGCTAGCAAGGGTTCCCATGGGTGTAACGTAAACAAAAGGGATACTAAAAGACCTTCCAATGGTTATCTCCCCTGCATGTACATGCATACAATGTCTGCAGGAGGTACCATGGAGCAAAAACGCATACACATGGCCTACATCATATGGTGACCAGAGGTGTTTACAAAACACACAACACAATAGTTTATTTCATTCATTTTGGAGGACTATCCAGGCTGAGTACCTTGACATAAAAAGAGAGATCTGGAGCATACATAGAGATGATTTAAAATGCATAATCTTCAAAGGATGCCTCATCTTGTGGAGGCTCATTTACTGAAAGTAGATTTGCATTTTCTCTCTTTGCTTTGGCTCTACAAGATTTCTCATGATGGTTGTTCTTGCCACAGTGTTTGCATGGATTAATTTTGAAGCAGTCTTTTGAAAGGTGATTTTTTCCACAGTGATTGCAAGTGGTAAACTTGCCCTTCTGGACTTTTACAGCATAAACAGTGTCATTGCCTTTCCTGAGCTCCATATGCCTTTCTTCTTCTTGGAGAGCAGAGATAATACCTTCAAGATTAGGATTAGGAAGATTTTTCAAAGTGGTAACTATATGATCATAATCTTCAGGCATACTCTTAAGTAACACTGCCATAGCATCATCTGGAGTAATAGGAGAGTTGATAGAAGCTAATTCAGTCATAAGACTCGCATGTAGTTGACATGAGCTACCAAATTAGTGCCACTAACCATCTTCAATTCAAAGAAAGAGATTTTAAGTGATAATTTAGCGATGTGAGAGCTAGTACCAAAAATCATGTCAAGCTTCTGCCAAGCTTTTGAAGGAGACTCTAAGTCAGAGATGTGGTGAATATAATCATCTCCTAAAGCAAGAGCAATGATACCATATGCTTTCTCCTCTCTAGCGGGATCCCTTGCCGGGCATGTCGGAGTCTAGGATTCTCTAGCATTGGAGGCTGTAGAAGAAGCGGTTGGAGTCGGTTTGACAAGTCCCTAGAGGTTCTCCCTCATCAATGCAAATTTCACCTTCATCTGCCATGTGTGGAAGCCCTTTCCATTGAACTTCTCTAGATTCAATAGGGTAGCCATGAGAGGGTCTAACCCAGATATTGGGCAGTGTCTTTCTCTCTTACAAGGCAAAAAATAATTGAAAGGTTTCCAAAATATAAGCACTTGATGTAGCAAAGACTAGTGACCAATATTCAATCAATGATGCTTTTTCTTACATGTTTCATAGAGGTGGCTTAAAATGAGAACTTTCCAATCAAAACCAGGTATAGCAATTCAAAGCACAACTGAAGCTACACTTGTACTGATGTTATTGAAAGTTTCAAAAAAATAGAAATGCTAGAATAGCATCTTATGTAGCATCATCTTCAAAAAGCTTGTCAAAACTGTCAAAACCAAAAGGCTGAACTTGGAGGGCTTGTAGCTTACTCTTCAGAGCAAAGGAAAAGGGGGTTTCTGAGGCAAAAGAGAGCTGATATACCACAGAAGGTCCTCTGGGAAGAAGAGGCTCAAAAACGTGACAGAACTCCATAGCTTGCCCTTTCAAAGTCGACTGGTTTTTCACTGATTTATCCTTGAATATGTAGCCATTGCTGCTCAAATTTCAGCACAGGATAGCCCAAGGCATGGAGAATCTACCCCTGAAAGGAATTAGAGGAAGATGAAGTATGCTGAGAGAAAACACAGAAGCAAAAGTCGACGATCTTCGTGTAATGGCGACGAAACGAGGGCGTCTTTCTTCAATTCCTTTCAGCCAGGGGTTTGCCCCTTCGAGGTAGATCTCCAGCAGGAAGGGCATGGGAAATGGTTGAGAAGTGGAGGAGAACAAGCTTAAGCAAACTTTGGGAAGAAGAGGAAGAGATGGTGAAGAAGAAGATAAAGAAGAAGATGATGAAGTGGTAGAAATGGGCTCAAGGGGGATCAAAGGGCTCTGATACCATGTTGATAAACTGAAAGGAAAGAAAAGAGTGGACACAAACTCAGAATACTTGCATTATAGAATGAAGAAGAGTGAGGTCCTTAAGTAGGCACCTCATACATGCTCACTGACATCACTGATGACTTCAGAGCTCCACAATCATCTCCTCAATCTGCTCCTAGATTCTCTCAATCATCCTATGTGGCTTTCCACCACCTAACTGTGCTTATGGGCACCTAACTGTGCCTCTAGCACTCACACATAGAAACCAAGGTGTGCCTGAGGCATACACCTTGAGATATCCCAACAAGCATTAGTGCCATTTCTCTATGTGGGTTTGGGGAGAATGGCACTGGTGCCATTCTCCATAAACCCACATGGAGATTGGCACTAGTGCCAATGTCCATAGGAAAGCCAGACTCACATGGAAAACGGCACCGGTGCCATTCTCCACAATCGCACATTGAGAATGGCACTACTGCCATTCTTCCCCACTACAAGGACATCTTTGTTGGTCTTATGAAATTCTTTGGTTGTGGCTTGTTCATAATTTATTTACCTATAATCGTAATGACATGGGATGACTATCAAATGCAGGGACAAGGTCATGATGATGGTGGGGAATAAAGTGGTTGGAATTGGTGTAGTGTGTGCAATAGATCCGGAGGGTCGAGGCCTAAAATAGAGGTGTGAAGATTGGGGCAGAAAATGTATCGGTGATAATGGAGAAGTCTATCAATAGTAACATGCTCTTGCCATTTCCCACTATGGATGCAGTGCTTATTGGTGAGGCACTTTGGAGTGTTGTCAAGTGGTCTAAGGGCTCTCTAAAACATGTTGGTGATTCTTTAGATGATCCTATGACTCAAGAAGGCGGACCAAGTGAGCCTGAGCCACCTTATGTTGAGGCAATGCAAGTTTCTTCATTGAAAATGAAAATTTCATTTGTGAATCTTGGAAAGAAAAAGATTGTCTTGTGGGATGAGAGCAAAACAAAGACCATGGGGGAAGGTGTGATCTTGTATGTTTTCCCAGGTGACTCTATAAACTTTGACCTATTGGGTAATGATTGCATTGGTGTTGGTATTGAAAAGAAAGAACAAATTACGAGAAGTGGGTCTTCTATGCAAGATGCTAGCTCTCTCAACCTAGTTAAGTGTCCCATCAAGTAGATTACCTTACTTGATGGAAGCCCATTGCAACAATATGTGCCCATGGACCATGTTGCTGGCATGGATGAGGTGGTCAATGATCGAATGTTGAAAAGGGGTGATCCATCTTCAAAGAAAAGAAGGTACACTTTCATTAATAGGGTGCCTAAACAAAGAGACCCGAAGTCTGTCACAGATGCCATGACAACTTCCATTGCAAGGGCTACATACACATGTACGAATTTGTTGCTGTCAAATACAAGAGAAAACCCACCCTCTTCAGAGGGAAGTGTTGTTGTTGAGCCACCATACCAAAAGTTGCCAGAGAACTTGCTACTCCAACTAGATAATTGTGGGTCTGAGAACAAAAATTGTTTGCATACCTTTCTCTTCTTGTAGCAAGGGGCATTTTCAAGACAGTTCAATTGGTCTTCTTGATGGCAAGACACACCCATGAGGACATTGATGCAATGTTCAGTAGGCTCTATGAGAGCTTCCAAGTGGGGACAAACATTCACTTTCCCTCATTTGATAGATACATTCAAAAAATGTACATCATCTTCACCAGCACCATTTCTTCTTACATGGATTCCTAACTTCAAGGATTATGTGGATTGCTACCTATGTGATGGGAAAGAAATGCTAGTTGGTCATGCAAAGCCATTACAATTTCGATTTTACATGCAAGGTGATAGATCTATGATGTAGTACAAGGTGCATCCAAAATCACCGAATCGGATGCCCACCACTGAAGGGGGAATGGAGCTGTGGAAGAAAGATAGTGAGGGTCGACCATTGTTGCCAACAAGTTGTCTAGATATACTGCCAATGGCTGCATTTGTGAGAGATCACTTGCAATTAATATCAAGCATAAAGGATTACAGTAAGTTTTGGGAGAGATTTGCAAGTGGAAATAATGCATCGTATGAGTCCTACATTAGGCCAGTGATAGACTACTGGAAAACCATGATTGTTGAGCTCGAACAGGAAAACATTTCAGAGATAGGAGTGTACAGAGACTTTTGGCCAAGAACACAATCGCCTCATGAGGAGGATGATATAGATGCTTGCATTAATGAGTTCCAAGGCTATGAGGAATGGAATGATCACTATTGCAGGCTGCTACAAGGTAAACTAAGGGAAGAGTTTAGACCAATGGTGGATGTTAAGCAAGGCGACTTCGTCTTGGTGAGGCCATCAGACCCTATATACCCCATATGACTTGGGGTTGCCGTATCAAATGCCAAGATGTCCTAACTTTAAGAAATTATTAATTCAGTATTGGACACCATCAATTAAGAGAAAGGGGCTCAGTGATGCAGATGCCTATGTTGACTACTAGAACAAGTATTGGGCATAGAATAGGTTGGATCCATAGGTATGGGAGTGTATTGATGCATTGGTCTAGTCATGGATATTAAAAGCCATAAATAGACCCAAGAAGATTAAGATTCCATGGAGTGTATGTATCAAAGCATAGAAGAGTTTGCTTGGTATCAGAGCATAGAAAATGGTGATGATTTTCTCCCTCTTGATCTCCCAAACTTCCATTGTAATATGTGTTCTCATGTGATGTTTCTCAATTGTTGTTATCTTATCAAGGGATATTTGCATATTATTAATATGAAAATTTTTAGAAGTTGTCTTTCACCACCAACAACTTTGTTTCTAGTGGTTCACTTTACACGGTGTTTGTTAACACCACCAATTGGTGTTTATTAACACCTCAAATAAAATATACATGTTGTCTGCAAACAGTGTTTATTAACACCACCAAATACATGATTTTCAAACTCTACCACAAATGCATGCTTTGTTTTGGTTATTATACCCAATGAAACTTTTCACAACCAATGAAGTTTTTCATAATCATTGAAATTTCCAAATATCAGCATATTCAATATTGGAAAAAATCCCACAATCAATGAAAATTTTCCCAAATTTAATGAAACCTTTTCCAAATTTAATGAAATCCACCCAATTTCAAAATTCCCAAAATGCAACTTTTGTCCCACTATCTAATACGGTGTTGAAGACCGTATTGATAATTCGGGAAAAACCCAATTCCCAAAATGGTAGTTTTGGAAGAAATTGTAGCTCCCCTCAATGAAAAAACATGAGAAATATGTGAAAATAGACTAGATAGCCATTCATGAAGTGTGAAATATCAACTTCATTCTCAAATAATAAATAGAATATCAGTGTCTAAACTATGTTATCATCAACAAAATAATAAACTTTGAAACCCATTTGAGTTGGATTCATCTCGTGAGCCATAGTGATGTTCAAAAACACCTTCATAATAGCGACTCTCTGGAATTTCCACTGATATTGAGACTCACTTTTGTTGTGAGCATTCTCATTTGAAAATCTCCAAAACACTGTTTAAAAAATGTAGAGTGTAATTAATAACCATAAGCATTCTCCATTTGAGTGAGATTCATCTCGTGAGCCATAGTGGTGTTGAAAAACATGTTCATAATAGCTCTCTAGAATTTCCATTGATATTGAAACTCGCTTTGTTGTGAGTATGCTCATTTGAATGCAAGATATGTAGTTGATGTAAAATCAATGGGCAATGACAAGCATTTAATGTAAAATTAGGTGGCAATGACAATCATTTATCGTGCACTTTCAATGTTTAGACTGACTAGCATGATTGTAAAAGGATAACTTTACATGTCATGTTTATTACTCATTACGAAGGAAAAAATACACTTTAGGATGAAAACATAACAGCTTGTTGATGCACCATTGAAAGCCTTGAAATAAATCATGATTACAAAGAAACTCTCAATTTCTAGCCCCAGTGGGGAGAATGGCACTAATGCCAGCTCTGCACAATCCATTGGAAAGAATGGTATGAGGGACACTCCGTCAAACTCCATTATGAATGTAGTTATGAACATGTTTGCATATTATTCACACACAACAATTATGCACCAATTTACACAGCTAGAAAGAAGGTAGTAATTTCCATAAGTAATGATTGCACAAAGAAATACAATGTTATTGTTCAAAACTCATTGTAGCTCCTCTCCTACATGCATATCATTTATGGATTCAATACAAATATGACCATATTCTGCAATATCTATGTTCATCATGGGGTCATACCAAGGTGAAAAGTTAGGAGAAAATACATAACTAATGTTTGGCTTTGCATACAATATTTCCATTGCTGTTAATAAACCCTGCCACATTGCCACATTGAACATCACCAACAATATGCACCATATCCTTCATAGGGATAGTAGGGTCCTCTTGGATGGAGTACTTCTTTAGCCTTGGATGAACTTGACATAATTCCTTCCAGTCTTTGTAGGAGTACTTGTCACCTCCATAATGGAGAATAGTAGTCCGTATCTTGATGAAGTCATGCACAAACAAGCCCAAGCCAGCACCTATAATGGTTGACTCATGCACCTCGAAAGTCACATTTTTGATCCAGAACACTTCGTTGATAGGGATAGGTAACTTTGGTGGTCTGAATGGATCTTGTTCTGGTATGTACCTACTCAAGCATGATTTGAACGCATATCTCTCTACATCAAAAAAGACAATTCCAATTACCTACAACAATAGTTATATAGACTTGAGATAAAATGAAAAAACACTTTGACATCTGTACCTACATGGAAATTATGCATTCTGTAGTTGGTTTATGTAGGCCTTAGAAATGTGTTTCTTGATATAGAGACCTTTGTACCCTAGGTCTATAGCCAATTGAGAAACTTGCATAGCATTCATGCTAGAGAGTTGTGGAGCATTCCTTAAAAGTCTTATTTGGGATGCATTGAGTTCAAGCACCTGGCCATCACCACCATGGGTTGACTAGGGTGTACACCCTTTGGTTCTGTATTTTCACCTATAGCCCTCTCTCTTAGTTGATCTGCAAGAGGAAGATTTCTTGTTTTATATTCCATTCTTGACCATGCATGACTTTCCTCCCTCCATTCATCAATTACTTTCTGGACAAGGTTGAAATCCTTATGCCCCGCCATCACAGGTAATTGTCCATAGCGATCATGCTGTGCACATCTTTAGCCTCATTGAGTTGTAGTAAGTAAGGCATCAACTCTCCTCTAAGTAGAGTATTATCATCCTTGTCTTGTACATCAAACGTTGAATAAAATATGCAATTTGATAGAGGGCTAACGCAAGCCTTGTATGGGGAGTCATCAACAAGGATTGTCTTTCTTGCATCACATCCAAATGCCTTTGAGATTTTTGCTAAGGGTCTGAACATTGCCTCAACACCAACCTTGTCGGGCCTATTTATCCTCGTCTTACTATAAGTGTAGCATCCTTGCTAAGACCATATAACAAATAAAGGGAGGCTCTCATTTGCATAATTTTGTAGTCCTACCATATCAAGTATGTTATGCTCCATTGCAGTTGACCAGATACGTATATTAAATCTTTGTAGAAAGATTCTAAGGAATTCTATGCACCCAAGATGAACAACCGTATAAATATTTTTGTCATGCATAATAGATGGATGCATTGGCGACTTGAATAGGTAGTGACTCAATAGCAAGCCATTCAAGTCTAATATGATTGTTACTCTTGGCATATCCAAAGAAATTGTATGTGGATGTAGATCCAAATTCTCCTTGAAGTTGCTAGCTTTTGCTCTTCTAAAAGTATAGGATTAATGATATTCCTTGCAATTGTGTCCATTTTTGTGTTACGTTTTCTTCTATACCCCCTGTATCAATCGCATCATTAATAGTCCCCATTTTGGATGGTATGTTGTCCTCTACATTGATAGTCCCCATTTTGGGTGGTATGTTGTCTGCTACAATAGCACCTGATGCACTCCTTGATGATGCCATGCTTCACAACCGCCTCTTCTTCATACTCATCATCCTCATCCTCATCCTCATCCATTGGTGTTATTCTCCAATTATTCGCATGAGGTTGTGGACAATGGCACCAGTGCCATTCATTACATGGATTGAAGAGAATTGCACTTAGAGTGCCATTCCCCATTCTCCATGTGATGAATGTCAATAGTTCCATTCTACCCACCATAATTTGATTATTTGGAAAATGGCACTAGTGCTAAACTTCACAACTTCTTATGATCTGGAGAATGGCACTAGAGTCATCCTCCATGTAGACTTTTCACAAGATGTCAATAGCACTAATGCTAATGTTCATGTGAGTTTGTAGAGAGTGGCATTGATGCCATTATTCAGATGCCAAGGTTGTCATGTGAGATTTTTCTCATAAAAAAATTGGAGGAACCTTAATAAATGATGATTAGAGATTGGTATTCGTTCCATTCCCCACAACATATGATGGTTGGACAATGGCACCAGTGCCATTCTCCACAACATCATATGATTATTTGAAGAATGTTACAAGTGTTATTCTGTATTCTCCATGTGATGAATGACACTGGTACCATTGTCAAAAACACCATATGATTATTTAGATAATGGCACCAGTGACATTCATCACATGGATTTTTCAGGATGGCACCAATGCCATCCTCCATCCTCAATGTAATGAATGGCACCAATGTCATTCTCTAAGTAACCACATGATGTTTTGGAGAACGGCACCAGTGCCATTATCCTCAAATTCATTTGAGCACTAATGCCAATCTCAATGGGAGTTTGTAGCCATACTCCATGAGAGTATGTGAAGAATCCTGCATGAGAGTTTGTGGATAGTGGAATTGGTGCCATCCTCCATGATGTTGGTTCCATTCTCCACAACAATTCTATTCTCCACAACACATGATGGTTGGAGAATGGCACCAGTGCTATTCTCTGCTCTCCATGTACTGAATGGCACTAATGCCATTCTCCACAATATCATATGATTATTTGGAGAATGTCACGAGTGCTATTCTCTGCTCTCCATGTATTGAATGGCACTAATGTCATTCTCAACCACATCATATGATTATTTGGTGAATCGCACTAGTACCATTTCCCACAACACCATCAGACTTTTTGGAGAATGGCACCACTGACATTCATCACATGGATTGTGGAGGATGGTACCAATGCCATTCTCCATTCTCCATGTGATGAATGGCACTGATGCCATTGTCAAGTAACCTCATGATGTTTTGGAAAATGGCACCAATGCCAATATCCTCAAATTCATCTGTGAAATAATGCCGATCTAAATGGGAGTTTGTGGAGAATGTCACCCATGCCATACTCCATGAGAGCTCATGGAGATGGACACTAGTGTCATCCTACATGACCTTGTGGATAATGACACTAGTGCCATTCATCCCATGGATTGCCAAGAATGGAACAAGTTCCATTCTCTAGATATCAAAGTTATCCTACCAGTGGAACACAAAACATGATATCAGGGTTATCAGATTAGAGTTTTCACAAATAATATGTATAGGAACCTAACACATGATGACTATAGAATGGTACTAATGCCATTGGTGACAACACTTTATGATTATTTGGAAAATGGCACCAGTGACATTAATCACATGGATTGTGGAGGATGGAACCAATGCCATTCTCCATTCTCCATGAGAATGGCACCAGTGCCATTCATCACATAGATTGTGGAGGATGGAACATGACATTCATTCTCCATTTGATTAATGGCAGTGGTGCCATTCCCCAAGTAACCACATGATGTTTTGGAGAATGGCATTAGTGCCATTCTCCTCAAATTCATCTGACCATAATGCCAATCTCAATCGGAGTTTGTGAATAATGACACCGGTTCCATACTCCACGGGAATATGTGGAGAATCCTGCATGAGAGTTTGTAGATAGTGAAATTGGTGCCATCCTCCATGATGTTGTCAAGAATGGCACTAGGCTCATTTAACTATGGATTTAAGAGGATGGCACTAGTGTCATTCTCCAGGTGCCAACGTTGACACATGAGAGTTTTATCATAGGAAATTTGAGAGGAACCTAACACATGATGGTTGGAAAATGGTAGTAGTTCCATTCTCCACAACAGAGCTATTCTCCACAACACATGATCATTGAATAATGGCACCGGTGCGATTCTCCAAAACATCATATGACTATTTGGGGAATGTTACCACTGCTATTCTCTGTTCTCCCTGTGATGATGCCATTCTCAATCACATCATATGATTATTTGGTCAATGGCACTAGTACCATTGCCCACAACACCATCTGATTATTTGGAGAATGATTTTAGTGACTGTCATCACATGAATTGTGGAGGATGGCACCAATACCATTCTCCATTCTCCATGTGATGAATGGTACCAGTGTCATTCTCAAACTAAACACATGATGTTTTGGAGAATGGCACCAGTGCCATTCTCGTCATATTCATGAGGACTAAATCCAATCTAGATGGGAGTTTGTGGAGAATGGCACCGGTGTCATACTCCATTAGAGCAAGTGGAGATTAGCAGTGGTGCCATACTACATGACCTTGTGGAGAATGATGCCAGTGCCATTCATCACATGGATTGTCAAGAATGGCACAAGTTCCATTCTCCAGATGTCAAACATAACAAATGATGGTTGGAGAATGGCAATGGTGCCATTGTCTAAAAACTCATATGATATTATGGAGAATGACACGGATTCCATTCTCCATAGCACATGATGGTTGGAGAATGGCACCAGTGCCATTCTTCACAACATCATATGATTATTCCGAGAATGTCACGAGTGCTATTCTCTATTCTTTATGTGATGAATGGCACTAATGTCATTCTCAACATCATATGATTATTTGGTCAATTGCTCTAGTACCATTGCCCACAATACCATCTGATTTTTTGAAGAATGGCACCAGTGACATTCATCACATGGATTGTGGAGGATGGCACCAATGCCATTCTCCATTCTCCATATGATGAATGGCACTGATGCCATTCTCCTCAAATCCATCTAAGAACTTATGCCAATCTCAATGGGAGTTTGTGGAGAATGGCACCGGTGCCATACACTATGAGAGCTTGTGGAGATTGCCAGTGGTGCCATCCTACATGACTTTGTGGAGAATGACACTAGTGCTATTTCCATTATCCAGATGTCAAAGTTATTCTACCAGTGGAACAAAAACATGATGTTAGGGTTATCACATTAGAGTCCTCCCAACTACTATGTATAAGAACCTAACACATGATGACTATAGAATTGGTACTAGTGCCATTGTCCATAACTCTTTGTGATTATTTGGAGAATGGAACTAGTACCATTCATCACATGGATTGTGGAGGATGGAACCAATGCCATTCTCAATTCTCCATGT
Organism: Dipteris shenzhenensis; assembly: GCF_047967505.1. Lineage (NCBI taxonomy): Eukaryota > Viridiplantae > Streptophyta > Polypodiopsida > Gleicheniales > Dipteridaceae > Dipteris > Dipteris shenzhenensis. The sequence continues at coordinate 19,980,758 of NC_141616.1, read as the reverse complement.
GATCAATGGTACTGGTGCCATGTCCCAAATATTCATATAGTGTTGTGGGGACAATGGCACCAGTGCCATTCTCTAAAACTAAATTTGATCTTTTGATAATAATGGTTCTAACTCATGATGGTAGGATAATGTTACTCGTGTCATTATAATCATCTGATATTGTGTAGAATGTCCATTATCATGCCAGTGGAACATAACAAATGATGATTGGAGAATGGCACTGGTGCCATTGTCCAAAAAATCCAAGTGATGAATGACATTGGATTGAGAAGAATGGCACACATGGATTGAGGAGAATGCCACATATGGATTGAGGTGAATGGCACCAATGCCATTCTCCATTCTCCATGTGATGAATGTCATTGGATTGAGGAGAATGACACCAGTGCCATTCTCCATTCTCCATGTGATGAATGGCATTGGATTGAGGAGAATGACACACATGGATTGAGGAGAATGGCACCATTGCCAATCTCCATTCTCCATTTGATGAATGGCATTGGTGCCATTCTCCAAATATTCAAATAATCTTCTCTCTCTCTCTCTCTCTCTCTCTCTCTCTCTCTCTCTCTCTCAATTGGTCAAAACCTTATCCATATGATGATAACCAATGAAGTGTTTTATGGCCAAATCTTTTTCTTATGGTGGAAATCAATTGCATGAATGGCATTGGTGCCATTCTTAAAATATTCATATGATGTTGTAGAGAATGAAGCCAGTTCCATTCTCCAAACTTCAACTCATATAGAATTCAAATGATTCGCTGTATGTCAATGTTGTCATAGATGATGGTTAGAGAATGGCACTGGTGCCATTTTTCACAGCACCATATGATTATATTGCAACTGGCACCTATGCCATTAATCACAAGGATTGAGGAGAATAGCACCAGTGCTATTCTCCATTCTCCATTTGATGAATGGCATTGGATTGAGGAGAATAGCACACATGGATTTACGAGAATGATACCAGTGCCATTCTCCCTTCTCCATGTGATGAATGGCATTGGATTGAGGAGAATGACATACATGAATTGAGGAGAATGGTACCAAAGCCATTCTCCATTTTGCATTTGATGATTGGCATTGGTGCCATTCTCTAAATATTCATATAATGCTCTCTCTCTCTCTCTCTCTCTCTCTCTCTCTCTCTCTCTCTCTCTCTCTCTCTCTCTCTCTCTGTCTGTCTCTCTCTTTCTCTCTCTCTCTCTCAATTGGTCAAAACCTTTTCCATATAGTGATAACCTATGAAGAGTTTTATGGCTAAATCTTTTTCTTATGGTGGAAATCGATTGCATGAGGCCAAAGGATTAAGCCATGGTGGCAAATGCTCAAACATTTAATGCCATATGATCCAAATATTATGGCCCTAAGGTTTGAAAAGATCTAAAAATCTTTGGTCATAATGTCCAAAAATTAGGCTAGATGGTCAATATTTTAACCATATAGTGATTAATCTCATGGATTGACACAATGGTTCAGGTCTGATTCCCTAGATGTCAATGTTGTCAAAAATGATGGTTAGAGAATGGCACTAGTGCCATAGTCCACCACACCATATGATTATAATATTGAGACTGACACATGTGCCATTAATCACAAGGATTGAGTAGAATGGCACCAATGCCATTCTCCATTCTCTATGTATGAATGGCACTAGTGCCATTCTTCAAATATGCATATGATGTTGTGGAGAATGGCACCAGTGCCATTCTCCAAACTTCAACTCATATAGAATTCAAATTATTTCATGTATGTCAAATTATCATAGATGATGGTTAGAGAGGGGCACTGGTGCCATAAGATTATATTCACAGTGGCACCTATGCCATTAATGACAAGGATTGAGGAGAATGTCACAAGTCCCATTCACCATTCTCCAGTCTCCATGTGATGAATGGTATTGCATTGAGGAGAATGGCACACATGGTTTGAGGAGAATGACACACATGGATTGAGGAGAATGACACTAGTGCCATTCTCGATTCTGCATGTGATGATTGGCATTGGATTGAGGAGAATGACACCAGTGCCATTCTCCATTCTCCAAGAGATGAATGTCATTGGATTAAGGAAAATGACACACATGGATTGAGGAGAATGGCACCAGTGCCATTCTCCATTCTCTATGTATGAATGGCACTAGTGCCATTCTTCAAATATGCATATGATGTTGTGGAGAATGGCACCAGTGCCATTCTCCAAACTTCAACTCATATAGAATTCAAATTATTTCATGTATGTCAAATTATCACAGATGACGGTTAGAGAGTGGCATTGGTGCCATATGATTATATTCACAGTGGCACCTATGCCATTAATCACGAGGATTGAGGAGAATGTCACAAGTCCCATTCACCATTCTCCAGTCTCCATGTGATGAATGGTATTGCATTGAGGAGAATGGCACACATGGTTTGAGGACAATGACATACATGGATTGAGGAGAATGACACCAGTGCCATTCTTGATTCTACATGTGATGATTGGCATTGGATTGAGGAGAATGACACCAGTGCCATTCTCCATTCTCCATGAGATGAATGCCATTGGATTAAGGAAAATGACACACATGGATTGAGGAGAATGGCACCAGTGCCATTCTCCATTCTCTATGTATGAATGGCACTAGTGCCATTCTTGAAATATGCATATGATGTTGTGGGGAATGGCACCAGTGCCATTCTCCAAACTTCAACTCATATAGAATTCAAATTATTTCATGTATGTCAAATTATCATAGATGATGGTTAGAGAGTGGCACTGGTGCCATATGATTATATTCAAACTGGCACCTATGCCATTAATCACAAGGATTGAGGAGAATGTCACAAGTCCCATTCACCATTCTCCAGTCTCCATGTAATGAATGGTATTGCATTGAGGAGAACGGCACACATGGTTTGAGGAGAATGACACACATGGATTGAGGAGAATGACACCAGTGCCATTCACGATTCTGCATGTGATGATTGGCATTGGATTGAGGAGAATGACACCAGTTCCATTCTCCATTCTCCATGAGATGAATATCATTGGATTAAGGAAAATGACACACATGGATTGAGGAGAATGGCACCAGTGCCATTCTCCATTCTCTATGTATGAATGGCACTAGTGCCATTCTTCAAATATGCATATGATGTTGTGGAGAATGGCACCAGTGCCATTCTCCAAACTTCAACTCATATAGAATTCAAATTATTTCATGTATGTCAAATGTGGATTATTCTTCAAATATGCATATGATGTTGTGGAGAATGACACACATGGATTGAGGAGAATGACACCAGTGCCATTCTCGATTCTGCATGTGACGATTGGCATTGGATTGAGGAGAATGACACCAGTGCCATTCTCCATTCTCCATGAGATGAATGCCATTGGATTAAGGAAAATGACACACATGGATTGAGGAGAATGGCACCAGTGCCATTCTCCATTCTCTATGTATGAATGGCACTAGTGCCATTCTTCAAATATGCATATGATGTTGTGGAGAACAGCACCAGTGCCATTCTCCAAACTTCAACTCATATAGGATTCAAATTATTTCATGTATGTCAAATTATCATAGGTGATGGTTAGAGAGTGGCACTGGTGCCATATGATTATATTCACAGTGGCACCTATGCCATTAATCACAAGGATTGAGGAGAATGTCACAAGTCCCATTCACCATTCTCTAGTCTCCATGTGATGAATGGTATTGCATTGAGGAGAATGGCACACATGGTTTGAGGAGAATGACACACATGGATTGAGGAGAATGACACCAGTGCCATTCTCGATTCTGCATGTGATGATTGGCTCAAAATATTCATATCATGCTCTCTCTCTCTCTCTCTCTCTCTCTCAATTGGTCAAAACCTTATCCATATAGTGATAACCTATGAAGAGTTTTATGGCCAAATCTTTTGGTTATGGTGGAAATCAATTGCATGAGGCTAGAAGATTAAGCCATGGTGGCAAATGGTCAAAAATATAATGCTATATGGTCCAAATATTATGGCTCTAAGGTCTAAAAAGGTTTTTAAATCTTAGGACAAAACTAGATGGTCAAAACTTTAGGCTAGATGGTCAAAACTTTAGCCATATATTGATTAATCTCGTGGATTACACACAATGGTTCAGGTCCCATTCCCTAGATGTCAATGTTATCGCAGATGATGGTTAGAGAATGGCACCAGTGCCATTGTCCACCACACCATATGAGTAAAATATTGATATTGGCACCTATGCCATCAATCACAAGGATTGAGGAGTGTGGCACCAGTGCCATTATCCATTCTCTATGTATGAATGGCACTAGCGCCATTCTTCAAATATTCATATGATGTGGAGAATGGCACCAGTGCCATTCTCCAAAGTTCAACTCATATAGAATTCAAATTATTCCATGCATGTCAAATTGTCACAGATGATGGTTAGAGAATGGCACTGGTACCATTGTCCATCTCTCTCTCTCTCTCTCTCTTGGTCAAAACCTTATCCATATGGTGATAACCTACGAAGAGTTTTATGGCCAAATCTTTTACATATGGTGGAAATCATTTGCATGAGGTCAAAGGATTGAGCCATGGTGGCAAATGGTCGAATTGTTATGGCCCTAAGGTCTAAAAAGGTCTGAAAATCTTAGGTCATAAGGTCTAAAAATCAAGCTAGATGGTCAATATACCTTGTGGATTGCACGGACGAAACCAGTAGCTTCTCAAATCTCGTGAAGATTTGACATGACAAGCAGCACATAGAAGATTTTGACCTTGGAGGGAGAGGAGGAGGTAAGGTCTTTTGATTTTTTTAGGGTTCTTTTTTTTTGTCATATAACATTGCCTAAACTAATAGTGGGCCTAGGCTTGGGATTTGAGTAATCATAGTGGCCACTAAAGGAAAATTCAAAATATTATTCTTCAAGCTATGTTGAAGAGTAATACTTGGACCCTCATCTTGAAAAATCTGACTTTGCCTCTTAAGAGAAGGATTACGGTAATCATCCAAATTGATTACCACTTCTTTACGCTTTCTCATCTAGTCATTGAGAACATTTGGACACCTCCTAGAAACTACTCCTCTCTTGGTAATACTCTTCTAGTTGTCTTTCTAAGAATTTTTTGGGCTTGTTGTTGCTTATCTAAATGTTGATCCTCCTAGGTATTGGATCTCTACCTCCACCAACTTAATGGAACGGACTACTCAGAGCTCTCCAAGGCATAAACTATCCTTTTAATTGTGGAAAAGTACCTATGGATAGATGCCAAGTACAAAATATTCAAGCTTCCTTGCCTTAATTGCATGTAGCCCAGAACAAAATTTTGCTATGATGGCTACGTGCACCTTAATAGGCCACTGAACCCACTATACTCTTGTTCAACTTCACCCACTCATGGTATTCACCATCTTGGCCTGATAAGATTCATGCACTCCATGAGTAGCTAATTCAGCATTCAATGAGTTCCTCAATTGAGAATGCTTCTTACACACCCCTTGTACTTAAAATCCCCTCATGCACAAAGCATAGGTGCTAGTGAGTGGAGTGGATAGGAGGATCCCCTCTAATGGAATTCGTTCTCTTGTGGTTGGTACAACCTTGCTATCTATAAAACCTAAGTGGGAGAGCCTCTAATGGACTTCCTTCTCTTGTGCTTGGTACAACCTTGCTATCTCTAAAATCTAGCTGAAGTCAATCTTAGGGTATTCAAACTTTACAAAGTGTCAAGGTTCAACTCAACAAAGTATCAAGGTTTGACTGAACAAAGGATCAAGGTTTAACCATTGTAGCCATCCATTGACTTCCCCCTTGTGACCAAGGGGTTTGTATTGATGGAAGTTTTCAACTATAGTAAGACACTTGCTCCCATAGCTCAAATGAAGGCAATACCAATGATAATTGCAATGGTATCTTATTCAAAGTGGTACATCTTGTAGATGGACATGAAATGAGAATTTTTAAATGGAGATATCAAGGACATTTATATGAGAGAAGCCACCTAGATTTTGAATGTAGGGTGACCAAACGGGGAAAGTGTGCATAGTCTCAGAAACATTGTATGACTTGAAATAGGCCCCTTGAGCATCATACCAATGGATCTATGACTCCTTTGGAAGAATCATCTTGATATAGAGTGCATAAGATGTAAACATCTATCAAGAATCATCTTGATATAGAGTGCATAAGATGTAAACATGAATCTTCATTCAAAGGGGCCCAAGAAATAAATGGTGATTTTATACATTGATGATTTGATCATAAAACAACCCACTAAAGGGATATTAGGTTCTTGACCATGATTACACTAGCTCACCATGTCAATGATATTAATATCCATGTCATGGTAAAACCTAACCGTTCCAAAATTCTTGATCAAAACTCTCATCCTCATTCTCACAATGTATATCTCATAGAAATTAGAGTATCCAAACTATGCAAGTAATTAATGAAATATCACATGCAATGTAAAAATCTGATTATGTAGAAGATTAAAGAGAAACTTACATTAAAGGAGGGGTGGCCCTCTCTCTCTCTCTCTCTCTATATATATATATATATATATATATATATATATATATATATATATGAAATTCTTACCAACAAATAATACCTACACACAAACAAATGCAAGGTCATGATGATGGTGGAAATAATTCATGCTTTAGAAAAAAGTTCTATCAAAATACCAAAATTTTTAGGGACTCATTCATAGATTCTGGAGATTTGCACTAGTGCCATTCTCCAAAAACCCACGAGGGGATTGGCATCACTGCCATTTCTCTATGTGGGTTTGGGGAGAATGGCACAGGTGCCAATTTCCATAAACCCACATGGAGATCAGCACTAGTGCAATTGTACATAGGAAAGCTAGACTCATATGGAGAATGGCACCGATGCCATTCTCCACAATCCTACATGGAGAATGGCAATGGTACCATTCTCCCCCACTTCAGGGACATCTTTGTTGATCTTATGAAATTTTGCACAATCCCACATGTCTCCCCCACTTCAGGGACATCTTTGTTGATCTTATGAAATTCTGCACAATCCCACATGGAGAATGGTACTGGTGCCATTCTCCATAGGAAAGCCGGACTCACATGGATCCCACATGGAGAATGGCACTGGTTCCATTCCCCATAGGAAAGCAAAACTCACATGGAGAATGGCACCAGTGCCATTCTCCACAATCCCACATGGAGAATGGCACTCATTCCATTCTCCATAGGAAAGCCAGACTCACATGGAGAATGGCACTGGTGCCATTCTCCGCAATCCCACATGGAGAATGGGACTGGTGCCAGACTCACTTGGAGAATGGCACCAGTGCCATTCTCCACAATCCCACATGGAGAATGGCAGCGGTGCCATTCTCCCCTGCCACAATGACATATTTGTTGGTCTTATGAAATTTTTTGGTTGTTGTTTGTTCGAGGTTTGTTCATCATTAACATCCTACAATTGTAATGAGAGGGGTTGGCTATCAGAGGCGGTGACAAGGTCATGATGATGGTGGAAATCATTCATGCTTAAAAAAAAGTTTTATCAAATTACCAAAATTTTAGGGACTCATTCATGGATCTTGGAGATTGGCACCAATGCCATTCTCTAGAACATACTAGGGGAATGGCATCAGTGCCATTTCTCTATGTGGGTTTGGGGAGAAAGGCATTGGTTCCATTCTCCATAAACCCACATGGAGATCCGCACTAGTGCCAATGTACATAGGAAAGCCATACTCATATGGAGAATGGCACCAGTGCCATTCTCCACAATACCACATGGAGAATGGCAATGGTGCCATTGTCCCAAACTGCAAGGATGTCTTTGTTGGTCTTATGAAATTCTGCACAATCCCACATGGAGAATGGCACTGGTGCCATTCTCCATAGGAAAGATAGACTCACATGGAAAATGGCACCAATGACATCCTCCACAATCCCACATGGAGAATGGCAGTGGTGCCATTCTTCCCCACTACAAGGACATCTTTGTTGGTCTTATGAAATTCTTTCGCTGTGGCTTGTTCATAATTAATTTCTTTTAATTGCAATGAGAGGGGCAGATGCGGGGACAAGGTCATGATGATGGTGGAAAGAAGTCATGCTTTAGAGAATAATTTTAGGGAAATAATTAATAGTTTCACAAAAAAATTATATAGACTCATTCATGGATTCTGGAGATTGGCACCAATGCCATTCATCAATAACCCACTAGGGGGTTAGCATTGTTGGTAAACTGAAAGGAAATCAAAGAGTGGACACAAATTCAGAATACTTGCATTATAGAATGAAGAAGAGTGAGGTCCTTAAGTAGGCACCTCATACATGCTCACTGACATCATTGATGACTTCAGAGCTCCACAATCATCTCCTCAATCTGCTCCTAGATTCTCTCAATCATCCTATGTGGCTTTCCACCACCTAACTGTGCTTATGGGCACCTAACTGTGCCTCTAGCACTCACACATAGAAACCAAGGTGTGCCTGAGGCATACACCTTGAGATATCCCAACATACCCCCCCTCAAGGGAATGCCTCAGGCTATGTCAAGGATACATCTAGTCTCATAGTTTCTCATGCCATCTCATGGTGGTCAAGGATAAATCTATGGCTAGGTTCTCATGCTAGCAAGGGTTCCCATGGGTGTAAGGTAAAGAAAAGGGATACTAAAAGACCTTCCAATGGTTATCTCCCTTGCATGTACATGCACACAATGTCTGCAGGAGGTACCATGGAGCAAAAACACATACACATGGCCTACATCATATGGTGACCAGAGGTGTTTACAAAGCACACAAAACACAATAGTTTATTTCATTCATTTTGGAGGACTATCCAGGCTGAGCACCTTGGCATAAAAAGAGAGATCTGGAGCATACATAGAGATGATTTAAAATGCATAATCTTCAAAGGATGCCTCATCTTGTGGAGGCTCATCAACTGAAACTAGATTTGCATTTTCTCTCTTTGCTTTGGCTCTGCAAAATTTCTCATGATGGTTGTTCTTGCCACAGTGTTTGCATGGATTAATTTTGAAGCAGTCTTTTGAAAGGTGATTTGTCTTTCCACAGTGATTGCAAGGGGTAAACTTGCCCTTCTGGACGTTTATAGCATAAACAGTGTCATTGCCTTTCCTGAGCTCCATATGCCTTCTTCTTGGAGAGCAGAGATAATACCTTCAAGATTAGGATTAGGAAGATTTTTCAAAGTGGTAACTATATGATCATAATTTTCAGGCATACTCTTAAGTAACACTACCATAGCATCATCTGGAGTAATAGGAGAGTTGATAGAAGCTAATTGAGTCATAAGACTCTGCATGTAGTTGACATGAGCTGCCAAATTAGTGCCACTAACCATCTTCAATTCAAAGAAAGAGATTTTAAGTGATAATTTAGAGATGTGAGAGCTAGCACCAAAAATCATGTCAAGCTTCTGCCAAGCTTCTGAAGGAGACTCTAAGTCAGAGATGTGGTGAATATAATCATCTCCTAAAGCAAGAGCAATGATACCATATGCTTTCTCCTCTCTAGCGGGATCCCTTGCCGGGCATGTCGGAGTTGAGGATTCTCCAGCATTGGAGGCTGTAGAAGAAGCGGTTGGAGTCGGTTTGACAAGTCCCCAGAGGTTCTCCCTCATCAATGCAAGTTTCATCTTCATCTGCCATGTGTGGAAGCCCTTTCCATTGAACTTCTCTAGATTCAATAGGGTAGCCATGAGAGGGTCTAACCCAGATATTAGGCAGTGTCTTTCTCTCTTACAAGGCAAAAAATAACTGAAAGGCTTCCAAAATATAAGCACTTGATGTAGCAAAGACTTGTGACCAATATTCAATCAATGATGCTTTTTCTTACATGTTTCATAGAGGTGGCTTGAAATGAGAACTTTCCAATGAAAACCAGGTATAGCAATTCAAAGCACAACTGAAGCTACACTTGTACTAATGTTATTGAAAGTTTCAAAAAAATAGAAATGCTAGAATAGCATCTTATGTAGCATCATCTTCAAAAAGCTTGTCAAAACTGTCAAAACCAAAAGGCTGAACTTGGAGGGCTTGTAGCTTACTCTTCAGAGCAAAGGAAAAGGGGGTTTCTGAGGCAAAAGAGAGCTGATATACCACAGAAGGTCGTCTGGGAAGAAGAGGCACAAAAACGCATCAGAACTCCATAGCTTGCCCCTTCAAAGTCGACTGGTTTTTCACTGATTTATCCTTGAATATGTAGCCATTGCTCCTCAGATTTTAGCACAGGATAGCCCAAGGCATGGAGAATCTACCCCTAAAAGGAATTAGAGGAAGATGAAGTATGCTGAGAGAAAACGCAGAAGCAAAAGTCGACGATCTTCGTGTAATGGCGACGAAACGAGGGCGTCTTTCTTCAATTCCTTTCAGCCAGGGGTTCGCCCCTTTGAGGTAGATCTCCAGCAGGAAGGGTGTGGGAAATGGTTGAGAAGTGGAGGAGAACAAGCTTAAGCAAACTTTGGGAAGAAGAGGAAGAGATGGTGAAGAAGAAGATGAAGAAGAAGATTATGATGTGGCAGAAATGGGCTCAAGGGGGATCAAAGGGCTCTGATACCATGTTGGTAAACTGAAAGGAAAGCAAAGAGTGGACACAAACTCAGAATACTTGCATTATAGAATGAAGAAGAGTGAGGTCCTTAAGTAGGCACCTCATACATGCTCACTGACATCATTGATGACTTCAGAGCTCCACAATCATCTCCTCAATCTGCTCCTAGATTCTCTCAATCATCCTATGTGGCTTTCCATCACCTAACTGTGCTTATGGGCACCTAACTGTGCCTCTAGCACTCACACATAGAAACCAAGGTGTGCCTGAGGCATACACCTTGAGATATCCCAACAAGCATTAGTGCCATTTCTCTATGTGGGTTTGGGGAGAATGGCACTGGTGCCATTCTCCATAAACCCACATGGAGATTCGCACTAGTGCCAATGTCCATAGGAAAGCCAGACTCACATGGAAAACGGCACCGGTGCCATTCTCCACAATCGCACATTGAGAATGGCACTACTGCCATTCTTCCCCACTACAAGGACATCTTTGTTGGTCTTATGAAATTCTTTGGTTGTGGCTTGTTCATAATTTATTTACCTATAATCGTAATGACATGGGATGACTATCAAATGCAGGGACAAGGTCATGATGATGGTGGGGAATAAAGTGGTTGGAATTGGTGTAGTGTGTGCAATAGATCCGGAGGGTCGAGGCCTACTGTAGAGGTGTGAAGATTGGGGCAGAAAATGTATCGGTGATAATGGAGAAATCTATCAGTAGTAACATGCTCTTGCCATTTCCCACTATGGATGCAGTGCTTATTGGTGAGGCACTTTGGAGTGTTGTCAAGTGGTCTAAGGGCTCTCTAAAACATGTTGGTGACTCTTTAGATGATCCTATGACTCAAGAAGGCGGACCAAGTGAGCCTGAGCCAGCTTATGTTGAGGCAATGCAAGTTTCTTCATTGAAAATGAAAATTTCATTTGTGAATCTTGGAAAGAAAAAGATTATCTTGTGGGATGAGAGCAAAACAAAGACCATGGGGGAAGGTGTGATCTTGTATGTTTTCCCAGGTGACTCTATAAACTTTGACCTATTGGGTAACGATTGCATTGGTGTGGGTATTGAAAAGAAAGAACAAATTACAAGAAGTGGGTCTTCTATGCAAGATGCTAGCTCTCTCAACCTAGTTAAGTGTCCCATCAAGTAGATTACCTTACTTGATGGAAGCCCATTGCAACAATGTGTGCCCATGGACCACGTTGCTGGAATGGATGAGGTGGTCAATGATCGAATGTTGAAAAGGGGTGATCCATCTTCAAAGAAAAGAAGGTACACTTTCATTAATAGGGTGCCTAAACAAAGAGACCCGAAGTCTGTCACGGATGCCATGACAACTTCCATTGCAAGGGCTACATACACATGTACGAATTTGTTGCCGTCAAATACAAGAGAAAACCCACCCTCTTCAGAGGGAAGTGTTGTTGTTGAGCCACCATACCAAAAGTTGCCAGAGAACTTGCTACTCCAACTAGATAATTGTGGGTCTGAGAACAAAAATTGTTTGCATACCTTTCTCTTCTTGTAGCAAGGGGCATTTTCAAGACAGTTCAATTGGTCTTCTTGATGGCAAGACACACCCATGAGGACATTGATGCAATGTTCAGTAGGCTCTATGAGAGCTTCCAAGTGGGGACAAACATTCACTTTCCCTCATTTGATAGATACATTCAAAAAATGTACATCATCTTCACCAGCACCATTTCTTCTTACATGGGTTCCTAACTTCAAGGATTATGTGGATTGCTACCTATGTGATGGGAAAGAAATGCTAGTTGGTCATGCAAAGCCATTACAATTTCGATTTTACATGCAAGGTGACAGACCTATGATGTAGTACAAGGTGCATCCAAAATCACCGAATCGGATGCCCACCATTGAAGGGGGAATCGGGCTGTGGAAAAAAGATAGTGAGGGTCGACCATTGTTGCCAACAAGTTGTCCAGATATACTGCCAATGGCTGCATTTGTTAGAGATCACTTGCAATTAATATCAAGCATAAAGGATTACAGTAAGTTTTGGGAGAGATTTGCAAGTGGAAATAATGCATCGTATGAGTCCTACATTAGGCCAGTGATAGACTAGTGAAAAACCATGATTGTTGAGCTCGAACAGGAAAACATCTCAGAGATAGGAGTGTACAGAGACTTTTGGCCAAGAACACAATCGCCTCATGAGGAGGATGATATAGATGCTTGCATTAATGAGTTCGAAGGCTATGAGGAATGGAATGATCACTATTGCAAGCTGCTACAAGATAAACCAAGGGAAGAGTTTAGACCAATGGTGGATGTTAAGCAAGGCGACTTCGTCTTGGTGAGGCCATCAGACCCTATATACCCCATATGACTTGGGGTTGCCGTATCAAGTGCCAAGATGTCCTAACTTTGAGAAATTATTAATTCAGTATTAGACACCATCAATTAAGAGAAAGGAGCTCAGTGATGCAGATGCCTATGTTGACTACTAGAACAAGTATTGGGCATAGAATAGGTTGGATCCACAGGTATGGGAGTGTATTGATGCATTGGTCTAGTCATGGACATTAAAAGCCATAAATAGACCCAAGAAGATTAAGATTGCATGGAGTGTATGTATCAAAGCATAGGAGAGTTTGCTTGGTATCAGAGCATAGAAAATGGTGATGATTTTCTCCCTCTTGATCTCCCAAACTTCCATTGTAATATGTGTTCTCATGTGATATTTCTCAATTGTTGTTATCTTATCAAGGGATATTTGCATATTATTAATATGACAATTTTTAGAAGTTGTCTTTCACCACCAACAACTTTGTTTCTAGTGGTTCACTTTGCACGGTGTTTGTTAACACCACCAACTGGTGTTTATTAACACCTCAAATAAAATATACATGTTGTCCGCAAACAGTGTTTATTAACACCACTAAATACATGATTTTCAAACTCTACCATAAATGCATGCTTTGTTTTGGTTATTATACCCAATGAAACTTTTCACAACCAATGAAGTTTTTCATAATCATTGAAATTTTCAAATATCAACATATTCAATATTGGAAAAAATCCCACAATCAATGAAAATTTTTCCAAATTTAATGAAACCTTTCCCAAATTTAATGAAATCCACCCAATTTCAAAATTCCCAAAATGCAACTTTTGTCCCACTTTATCTAATACGGTGTTGACGCTACAAATTGAACCCTCCATAGAGTAACAACACCATAACATGCTATTGATACTCTATGGATGGAACCCTCGATGTAGTGTGAGAGAAGTCCAACTCCAGATTGACCACCGTCTCCCTCTCTGCTACATGAATTTGTATAAAAATGAGAGGTGGCCACATGTGCTCTCCATATATTAAGTATGATAGCGTCTATCTATGTGGGAAAGTAAATTTTGCTGGGATGAGGGAAGAGGCTAACATATTATCAAATGAACTCCATAGCCTTGCGTTATATGTTGAAATAAAAGACCCAGATTATTTAACCATGCAACGGATGCATGATTCTCTCTTCTAGTGAGGGTATGTGACGATTCTAAGACCGGCCGTGGAGCTCCTGATGGCCAAGAACAGCTTGCTGTCCGATACCCAACCCAAGATGGTCGCCTCTGAATCCACGCCGTAGCCTTCTGCATCCGCGCCAAAGACCTCCACTCTGCTCACTTGCACGCCATCAAATACCGTGTCTTTGTTAGCCTCCTTGAAGTAGCGCGCCAGCTGCGCTCCCATGGTCTTTTGTTGTCCCCCTGAACTCGGTGGCTGCGCGTGCCCCAAGTAGAACACGTTTTTATCGGCGATCCCCACCACGAAGCTGCAGCCTGCAAGAAGAAGGAAAAGAGAGAAATCTATCATTAATAGAGCACCAGGTAACCAAAAGTTGTCAAAGGATCGCATGAAGAAATTCAAGAGTAAATGGATCATTACAATTAAAACTATAACAGAGATATACAATGTTGCAAAGATGATTGAAGAATCAATTGAGAATAATCTAGGAATCATTGAGACAACAGTGGGAAAGGCAGGGTTAGACGATGTCCGAATCTCATATTTGCGGTGCTTGATTGATTACGTAGCGCCCGATATTGTGAAATTGGTGCCATTTCTTATCCATGAGTTGTTGTCTAAGACAAACAAGTTTTCCCAGTGCAGTATGTGCACTGCTTTAAAACAACAGTTCGGTGCCATCGAGGAAGAGATGTAGATGATCTTGTCGTGCATTGACGGTACGCCTGTTTGTTGGCATGAATTCTAGTAGGAGAAAGGATGCTAATTTTACCTGAAAGCTTGGGTGTGGCGATCAGTCGATCTTGCGGCGGGTTTGCGAGATCTAGCATCGTGAATTGCTGTCGCGGAAACGACTGGATCGCCGTGCCGGCATCGTTACGTTTTACCATGGGAACAAGCAGAGCCTTAAACGTTTGGTATTCTGTCCCTTCAACGGTCACATCACCGGAGGGCAGGACAACTACGTTGCCTCTCTTGAATTTGAGGGCGTAATCGTACAAGCCTGCTTGTGTTTGAGTGGCGCGCACCTGTAATGGCGGGTGGTTTTGGAGGTAGCCCTTGAGCTCCTCAGGGAATTCCTTGGCTTTACCTTTGGACGCCCACTTGGCTATCAATTCCATGGCTTTCTTGTCCTCCTTCGCGGGCTTGGAGTCTGCATCCACCGGGTCCTTTGAGGATCCTGGCTTTAACTTGCCAAGCAGTTTAGATGCCATCCTCCTCGTAGCTGTATGCAGTAACTGCGCCAAGCGAGATTAATCAGATTTCTAGTTCGATCGAGAATAATAACCAGATTTGAACAAAGGCCCTATGGAGTTAGCGCCGACTAGCAGACACAATTGTAACATCACTGCATCAATCAAATCAACAATACTGCGTTGTAGACATATTCGATCCTATCACATATTAAGACACTTCTCACCTGTTGTTAAATCAAATCAGTCTGTCGTTCAGATATCTAATTTCTTCAGTTCAGTTCGAGCTCTCTCCTTGTTGCTTAGTTCGATCTTTCTCCCCCTTTTATATATAATCGTTTGGCCACACGGAGTGACAGAAAACTGTGCGCCTGTCTTTCTAGAAATAACTGCGACAAAAAACACGTAGTACGCACGCTCTTGAGTTTGTATTCGAAATGATTACTGTTTATTTATTTATTTTGCGGAATCCAAAATTGTATTAAAAGGCACGCTCTATGTTGAAGCTAATCGGATAAGCCATGAGTTTGTATTCGAAATTATTACTGTTTATTTATTATATTTTGCGGAATCCAAAATTGTATTAAAAGTGGAAAAAAAGGGAAAATACATAAGATAAAAGCCCTCTGCCTTAAAAAAAAGGCAAGGACATCTAGTCCCAATGTTGACTGAAAACTTTGCAAGCATCATGCTTTTTTCCAAATAGTGCATCTAGCATAATCTCCTCAAGAGGCATTCTTACTTGTAATCTGTTAAAGATAATTCTATTGCTAAATGCCCAAATTTGCATGATGACCACACCTCTAATAAGCTATAAAGCCTCATGGAGTAAATCATTGAGCCCCTTTGTCACCTAGTAAAGCCATCTTCCATTTGATTCTTATGAATATCTGTGAGCTGCTCCATTTTTTATCTATTCATCACAGGCATTCTTGCATTCCCACAGCACATGCATGTGCGTCTCTCTAAACTTGTTGCACAATGGGCATAGAGGGGAGACTCTCGAATTCCATTTAGAGATCCGAGCTCTCACCGGAAGCTTTTCAACCAGGACTCTCCATAGCATGAAATTCATTTTGTATGAGGGGGTAGCCTTCCACACTCGTCTTAATCGCATGTGCCATATAGCTGTACTCTCAAGAGGAGCAAACGCTTTCCATTGCTCTCTTGCCAGCATTGGGATTGAAGTTGCTGAATCATCTTTGAAATCTCTCAACCTCACTTTAGATAATGGCTTCCCCAACTTGCAGCAAAAGCCCTTAAATCCTTCATACTCCTTATAAAATTGACTTGGAGGTCATTCCTCCTTCAGGAAGTTTAGCATCTCTCTTATTAGATCCTGCTCATTTGAAGATAGATCATAACTCACTGTTATCTGCTCAGGGGTAAACCAGTTCAGTCCTCCCAGATCCCATATTTGCTTGAATGTTTTCAGCACCTTTTTATAGAGCCTCACTGCCATTCTCGGATTACTGCGAATAATGGCAGGTCTGTCATTAAAGGTCCAATCCATTAGCCACCACAGAGATCTTCCTAGAGAAGCATCTCCATATAGCCACCCCAAGTGCAGCCCTTAGCCTTGTGTTTCCATACACTAATCATTTTTGCTAGTAAATCTAATTGCGGTATTTTGATGGGCACTTCCAAGAGTACTACATTTTGCCAAGGCTCTCCAATTCCCTTTGGGGCATTCAAATAGATTAGTCTCCTAGCTATTATTGCCCAAGGCTAATCATAGCCCAATTGCAGAAGCCATTTAGAGCATAACAATTCGTTCTTTTCTTTTATCCTCATTAACCCTAGGCCGCCAACCTCCTTGGGTGAGGTCAATATTTTTCAACTGCACGAGTGCCATCTACCTTCCCATATAAACGTAGCAATGCATTTATCCACTTTTTTTAGA
Source organism: Dipteris shenzhenensis (assembly GCF_047967505.1). NCBI lineage: Eukaryota > Viridiplantae > Streptophyta > Polypodiopsida > Gleicheniales > Dipteridaceae > Dipteris > Dipteris shenzhenensis. Next base: position 19,963,608 of record NC_141616.1, on the reverse strand, counting down.
TAAGCATTAGAAAATGGTAACACAAATAGCACATAGACCAATAGAGATTCTAGAACATGTTTTGCAACTATAATCTTAGCTGGTAATGAGAGAGTTTTACCAGCCCATCATTTAAACTTTACTTTGCTTTTTTGAAATGCCCAATCAAATTTGCTCCTCATAGATGTTGCAACGCCCAGAGGGCATCTTAAGTATCTAATTATATGTCCCTTTGGTATCTATTTGAACTGAAAATGACATGTCCATTCTGGACTGTCCTCCCATGCAAGCCAAATTGCCTCAGTTTTATCATCATTCACCTTTGAATCTGACAGCACTACAAATTCATTGAATATTTCTAAAAAATTTCTCCATACCTTCGAGGATATTAGTATTATCGTCCGCAAAGAATTGTGAACAAAAGGACGAGCCATTAGGTAATCTCAAACCTTTTATAAAGCCTCTGTTCATCTGAAAGTCAATTTGCCTCAGGAGTGGTTTCGTGACAATAGCAAACAATAGAGGTGCCAACGGGCAGCTTGTTGTATTGATCTATGCAATGCAAACCTGTGGTAGTGATAGCTATTCACTGACACCCTTGCCTATGCATTGAAAAACATCATTTTTGTCAACCTACAGAATCCAATGCCAAACCCCATTGCATCCATTGTGGTAAGTATAAATTCCCAACTAATTATGTCGTATGTCTTTTCCAGATCTAGATTTAACATCACCATCTTCTCATTCTGAGTGAGTGCATAATCGACTGCCAATAATGCATTTAATATTGCCTCATATATTCCTACACAAGTTTTTTTTTAACGAGCGCAAAGGTCAGTATTTACGTCGCTATAAGCGTCGGAAAAGAACAGTCGCTATTTAAGCGTCGCTATATAGTGACACTAATAAACGTTGCTATATAGTGACATTGGTAAATGTCGCTATATAGCGACACTGGTAAACGTCGCTATATAGCAACGATTAACAGAAGTTGAAAAAAAACATTAGTGGGGCTCAACAGGGCCACAGCAAGCCCTGTTTTGCCCCACTAATGTTTTTTATTTAGTAATTACAAAAGAATGTTTTTTGTTACAAAATTTTCCTTGGGGAAAGGGTGATACAAAATCGCTTAGATGAACTGAGCGACAGAAGCATATACATGTCAAAGATATACAACATTGTTTGTTACAAAATCACCCTTTTGAAAAGGGTGATACAAAATCGCTCAAACGAGCCGATATACAAAAGCATATACATGGCGAAGTATATGCAAACTACTACTACTACTACTGCTCATCCGAATCGTCGTCCTCATTCTCATCCTCGTCGTGCTGGCCTGATCCCTGGCCCTCGTGAGCTGCCCCTGATCCTTGGCCATCATCGAAGCCGTGTAAGCCTAATCCCTCATCACCGCTCACCTCCATTGATGGGACATTCGAGCTTTGATTCTAAGAGTGAAACCATATTAATTGGAAATTAGATTGGAACTTAAAGAATAAAACAGCTTAAAAAGTGAGATTAGACTTGTATCGTGCGAGTAGCCACCTCAGCCTAATCGACCGTCACTCCCAGCGCCTCTTGCTCAATAAACCACAGCTTTGTTCTTATGCAAAACACGCATCTCGTCTCTGTGTCTGTAGAAAGTCGACCCATCGCAGCTTGATGTGGGCCCAATTTACGAGAGTTAGATAAAGTGCATGCAATATGTAGTAAAACAAATAGAACAATACATTAAATGAGAAGTAGACTTACCACGGTTTCCTCGAACGCCAACCCTCTGTCTACACCAAAGTGCAAAGTACCTATGGAGTCTAGCCGTCTTCTCGTAGCCCTCCTTTGACCCTCAAACAGTTCAGGATGGCCCCTATTGTGCTTCTTGAAAAACTTCCAATCAGCTTTCTCTGCCCAACCAGGTTCAGCCTTTCCCTTTGTGATGGAAGTACGCAAGGTTGACCTACGATGCTTTAAGAGGACTCCCGTGCGCTCTTTCATGTAATCGAAATTGAACTCTCAATTTGGAGGGTTAGGATATTGTCTTTTCAATTCATCGATGACTGCCTGCTTCTTTCCCTCATCTTGGTACCACCAATCAGTAGCTATGCCGCTCCTGAAGTGGTGGCTCATCAACCGCCTTATAGTGGCCATCACTGCTGAGCCCTTTTAATTTTCTATTATCTCTCCAATAACGGTGATTTCTTAGTGCCCTGTGCATGCTAAATGTCAGTGCTTAAACGTCGAAATAGGGCCGTGTGTAGTAGTGAATGAGTCTCCCCAGCAAAAACTTAATCCGATTAGCTAACAGTTTGGCAATGATTTTATACATTGTATTAAGCATGGACGATGGTCTCTATTGACTCGGATTCAATTTATTGTGACCTTCGGGAATCAACTTGATTACCCCCGTATTAATATTACTTGGGAGTTCACCCTTCTTACAGCACCAATTGACCAGATTGACTATTTCTTACTTGCATAAATCCCAGTAGTGTTGAAAAAACTTTGCTGGAATACCATCGAGACCAGGAGTCTTCTCCTTTTCCAACTGCATCACTGTATATTTGACTTCATGCTCTGAGAAGGGTCTCTAAAGCAGCATTGCTTCATAATTCTCTACCTTCCTTGGCATGCAAACAAAGAAGTTCTTAACTTTCTCTCTTGATAATTACTAGGCATAAGCGGTTTCATACCAGCTATACTAGCTAGGTGATCTGCAAATACCTTGGCAATCTCTTCGTTACCAGTGACCAGATCTCCATTTGCATTATGAATCATTGTGATGTTTTCTCTTTGCTTCTTGTCTCTCACCACTTTAAAAAAGAAGGTAGAAGGCTTGTTTCCTTCCTCAAGTCATCTGAGTCTTGACGACACTCAAGCAGCTGTCAGCCTGTTGTGCTTGAGCTCTCAAAAAATATTTTGTTGTGCTCAACAAGGATGCCAGATGAGCATCAGACGAAGAATATTACAAGGCCTGTATCATAGCTAATTTGACAGCATTTGCTAGCTCCTTAGCACACCTGTTCTTCTTTGCTTTACTTCTCCCATAGTCCTTTGTAGTCTTAGTACTAGCTCGGATGCATTTATTTCACGTGCGGATCGGGCATTGTAACCCATCTGCTGTTGCCAGCCAAGCACTTTGAACTCTCTCGTCAAAATCTGTTCTGCCCATCATCGAACCATTAAGCTTGAAAGGCATCAGTCCCTTCTTATCTACTTTTATCCTTGCCAAACAAAGTACAGTATTATTGGAAAATGATGTTAGTGAACCTGGTCCTAGTCCTGGTCACGAAAGACCTTTTTCCCAACCAATCAAAATAAAGGCAACCTATATGAAATGCCTGTTTTTTGGCCTGCCTTGGGAAAAGGGAGGTATTAGTAATGAAAATAGTCAGGAGAAATGAAATTCGGCCCTTTGGTTTGCCCTAGGGTGGAAGGGGAGGTCTTAGTAATGAGAATAGTCAGGAGAAACGAAATTCGGTCCTCTATTTCTTGGAAATTCGTTGGTCTTTTTTGGCAGCTCCTGATTGGAATTTCTCCACGACTTAGTTGAGATTTGGACATATTCCTAATGCAGCTGGAGTCTAATTGCCACATATCCTCTCTCTCTCTCTCTCTCTCTCTCTCTCTCTCTCAACTTTCTGCCCTCTTCTCCACACTACACATCTCAGGTAGGCCTTATGAATGATTTATGAGCATTCCTCATGTTTTTTTAAATATTACAAAATGCTGGCAGCTGGTCCTTAAAAACTACACTTTTATTTTAAGGGCAAGCGGTTGTTCGCAGGTCGAAATCTCAATTAGTTTTCTTGAATTTATAGCCGAAGACTCATGAGAAAACATACATCAATCCTTCTATAAGCATGTTCACACGTACGAATGCGTTCGCAACAAATTACAAATAGCAATTGCACAGTGCCACGCTCACGCACGTCATGGATTTTTAGTAGAGAACTAAAGGAAACAAGGTGAATAATATTCATCGGGCCTACCCCAAAGAGAAGAGAAATTTGTCGGGGAGGAGAAGGAAGTTTTGCATGGAACAACTGACTTTTATCTTCATAGTATGTGGGCTGTGCTGATGAAATGATTGGAGGAGAATAAGGATGAACTGTGTTGCTCTTGAGTGGGGATGTCGTAGAGCACCCAACAGACACCTGCAAATGTTTAGTGCAATCAAGTCGAGATTGTGAAAAATTAAACCTTGATCAAACGATAACGAAACTTGTGAAATGTGTGCTCTCCATACAAAATCTACTATCTCAAAACAGATATTAGCGAGAAAGTTGTATAGAAAATTGCTATCTCCAATACTTACTCGAAGGTGATGATCCGAGAACAAACTCCTTGGCAAAAGGATTGAGTGTGTTGCCTATTGCGATAGACTACCTCGTCGGCGACGGTGGTTGCTGTTGGGACATCATCGATTCAAAAATCTTGAAAGGAAAAGGGGGGGGGGGACCCGTACTGCCAAGGATGAAAGGGAGAAAGATTGGAAGTCTGGGGAGGCAAGGGAACTGAAGGGATGGTAGTACAAGAGGAGGGGGTGAGCTTGACATGAAAGGGCGAGAGAGGGACGTGAGGAGGCCTGAGGACAAGATTTTGTCCTCCGGAGTGTCAAACACATAGTGTAGAGCTATTGTTAGTTTGACTACAACAGACAAGAAGCCACGCATCTACGCGATCCAACTACAACAAGTTCTCAGGCAATGCAAATCTATAGCCTATGCATGCAACATACAGATCAAAAGCATAACAAAAGCTAGCAGACCGATAGCCTCAATAGACTATAGACAGTAGTAATTGCAAACCTAGGTGCAAACAACATCCCATAGCCGACACAACAAATAGCAAAACACTACACACCCATGAAAATGCAAAGTAGACCAACACCCATAGAGGAAATGTAGACAGATGTGCTAGATGTTCATTAAGGACCCGCTTAAACACCTACAGTCTATGCACAGAGCAGCCTCCAAGAGCAGTGCTATAGTTGAGCTAAGAGAAGGAGCAAACAATATGAACAGATGGTGCTTGTGAGCAAGCGGCCTGTAAGGAGGCAAATGCATATTAGAGAAGTGAACACAGCCTAAGAAAGACGAGCAATCGATTGTTCTTGACGGTAATCTGCAAGCCATGTAGCAAGAAAGGGCAATGAGAAGGGCACATCTGATAGAAAGAAGAAATAGACGATGAGGCGAGGAGAGCAGAGGAGGGGGAGGACGGAGATGAAGAAGGTTGGCTGCAGGCAAAAAGGAAGGAGGGACTCAGGGAGATCATCTGATGATGAACAAAGGAATCAAGGGACATGCATGCGAGGATCTGCAACACAAGCCTAGCTGCCTAAGCATGGAAAGTCATCAACTCACCATTAAATGTGCTAGCAAAGAATAGCACCTGAGCCCTACAACAACCAATGAAGCCGACATGTGCACCAACCAACACAATTCGCTTTCAGTGTCAAGATGATCACTAAATCCTTCTAGGGTCAGGGCCAAAATATGTTCCTCCTATTCAGATCATGGGGGAGGGCCATCTGGGGATGAGTGTTAACTAGACGGTTGAGATGCTCAGTTGCAGTTGCCACACGCCCCATCGGCATCTTGGCAGCTCTGCTGTGCAGCGGTGATACATAGTGCACACACGTGACACAGGTCCCCACATTCTCTTGCTTGTTGGCAGCAATGATCGAGGCAGACTGAAAAATTTTGTCCTTTGCATGCTTCCCAACATGTCTCCACAAAGTTTCAAAGATTTTTGTGGCAATTGTGCACGTGAATGTGACCAGTTGGCAATTTGTTGCCAATTTGTGATCCTCGTGAACAGCCTCTGATAGATTGGGCACATGCTTGCTGGAGATTGAAATCTGTCAAGGATGTTGCCTATCAGACCTATCAAAACTATGGGCACATGGCTGCCAGAAGATGATCGAACCTACATCGAGTTACGGGCACATGTTATGAATGCATTATGGGAGATGGACGTTCATCGAAATATGGGTTAAACCATAGCATGGTAGTTTTTGAGTGGTTATCTAGGCTTTACCAGCCGTTGCCTGCTTGTGCACTCCGATTGCATAGGTCAGGCACTGATAAGCCCTCCTACTTACTTCCGTTACACTTTTGAATGCCACGTTAGACCACCTCTGTCGGATTGATGCTCAAAGGAGTGCATGTGCCCAGGGTATGAGTTTGACAAGGAAATGATTTTTAGTGAACCTCACATCAATTTATATCCAATTATAACAATTTTTGAAAATCTTGAGAATGTTACTTTTTGAATTTGAGAAGGATTTGTTACACAAGAGGCACTTCTAAGCCCACCCAACGCTTGTGGGGGGAGGGCTCCATTATTCATGGCAGAGGGCTACACCAAGTGCTCAACGAGGATCAAGTCAGGCTCACTAAGACTCCAATAACCCTCCTAAAAATCTAAACTTTCCATGTATTAGTGGGGTTTCCTTGCGTTCATAGAAAAAGGTTCAACTGCTATTTTTACATGCATTTTCAGTATTGCAAACCCTGCACACACAGGGGGACATGGATATAACTAATTTTTGAAAATCTTGAGAATGTTAATTTTAGAATTTAAGGAAGAATTTGTCACAAGAGAGGTATAGTCACAACCACCGAACACCCCAACCATGAGTGAAACAGGGGGGTGGGGGGCTTAAGCTATAAAGAATGTCGGGATCATTATATTACCAAAAGAAAATTTACAATGACTACCAGCAACTCAACCCATCTATCCACCAGTAGCATACAAAATTGGTTTATTACGATGATAATTCCAAAAACAATGCAAGGCCGATTCCATCCATGTAAAGCATCTATAAAATATCCCCTAGTCTTTGTTTCTTGCTATCTCCATTTAAGAGAGTATCATCTTCAACTCAACACGAGATAGAATAAATCCCCAGCATTTCCTCATGTTTTGATTTGAGCAGTGTTATAGTGTCAAGGTGGCACTGAAATATTGTGTCCGACTGGTAGGTGGGTCATAGCATGTGTTGTCTTGGTGAGGTTTGAAGTCACAACTTCTGAGGTTTTTATCTCAAGCTATAAAGGAATGTGTTTATTTTCAACATGTTTAGCCTAAATTTCTCATATTCGAATGGTACAACACGAGAATAAAGCAATTCTCAACTTGCTTCTTCATGTTTAAATGGTGAGCTCCATGATCAAGCACCACCTTCAATCTACATAGCTAATTATTGCTTACAGTGAGGGATGAACATATAGAAGCATGAAAAACTATTTATCAAACACTCATTGATCTATAAATGATTGAGTGCATTGCTTCCTCGTGCCTTGTCAGATCACATGTAATACCAATACTCCAAGAGACGAGAAAAGCATGCTAGCCTTGTGTCAGTATCAAACTTGTAGTTCATGTGCTTATCTCCATCGTAAACAAGTCAATAGCCTCTAAAAGGCTATTGATGCAAAGTATTTGCTAAAAAACATCATTCTGTTAGGATCTCTCTCTCTCTCTCTCTCTCTCTATGTGTCTCTCTCTCTCACTAATTTCCAGCAGCTTGGGGCATGCATACTTTAGTACCAACATAAATCGATACGCTCCATCAACACTACTACTGAACTGTCATAATTGCTTTTGCTAGAAGGATATATTGTGTCAAGCAAGTTTTAAAAAATATGCACTCCACCCAAGTTCTCAAGTGGGGCCATGAAGAGTGTACCACATTGCTTGTTAAAATTCAGGAAAGGTTAAGTGGACCACGTACAGCACTAGCTAATGTCAAAGAAAATGGAGAGGAGGCAAATCATTGTTAATTTACATTATGACGTGACTTCTTATGCGTTGTTATTGTTAGCAAGAATACATGTACAAAATTTTGTCCCCGAGTCACCTTTATCATGAGCGCCCTAGAGTTTCTCACTATGAAGAAACCTTTTGGCTATGGGCATGAGACACTTTTAGATTTCCAGCTCATTATATCAATAACAGCACACTTTATTGTGGCACATTTTGTTGAATTACCCTAGAAGACATCTAAACTAGACTTGAGCACTTGTGATGCTCTTGCATGGATATGGATCTAGAGGATTACTACATCCATGTGTATTTTTACAGGCAAGTGTACCAATCGAGAGTCTCTTTGACTTTGTGTTTATAAACCCTATCATAGGGAATGGCCATTTTTGGGTTGAGGACCATCAGTCTAAGTAGCTTCTTCCCATCCCCATCCTTGTTCCATATGACTATATAGTCATAGGGGCTACCAATTCTAGTTGCCCCCTGTCCCCATTTCTCGTCTCATGTGACTATGACATAGGCAATAAGGATGGGCCATGGTGGACAGTGTAAATAACATCAGTTTGAGGCAATGGCTTCATGGACATATTGTTACTACTATTGGAACTCCTTGGCAGTATCTGTCTACAACAACAATTATGTGTTATACTGTTTGGAGCAACGTGCTAGGGTTTGGTAATGTTTGTATGTGCTTGTTGGACAAGCTTTTCATAGTCAAACTTGTTGCTCAAAGCACCTTCGAAATTGTTTACAAGCTCTCAAAGTGCGTAGGAACACGCTCTCAAGATGCACACATGTGACATCCAAGTTTAGGTGTGATTTTTGTGCATGGGACCATTAGGGATCACGATGAGAGAGAGAGAGAGAGAGAGAGAGAGAGAGAGAGAGAGAGCATGCGCTTCTTTTTAGTTTTTTTTGAACGCTCAAACTATATCACCTTTTTTTAAAAGAGCAAAAGCTAACACCAATTTAGGAGTGAAAATGCTAAAACATTGTGGTTAAGTTTTGCATAGATGTGTGTGTGTGTGTTTGCGTGAGAGAGAGAGAGAGAGAGAGAAGCGAGATGGTGGAGCTTGTGAAAGTCTCAATCTCGGAAGGGTCATTATGTATAAACCCTCTATATCACATGCGTTCAAGGCCTATTTCTAAAATCCCTTATCTGTAAATTTTTCGTTAATAAAATGTACCCCTTTTCTATACAAATCTGTAAATTTTTTCCAAAACTATTTAAAATAGTCCCTTATGTATCTTTTTTTTTTTTAAATAAATAAAAAATATCCTTCTGTTGAACTCACGTGATAGGGTTACATATGATGAGTGACCCCCCTGAGGTCTCAGTAGAGCTCACGTATAGATCCTTTAGAATGGCCCACACCTCTATTGACGTGTCGGCCATCTGGATGTGAGGAAGCACAGACCTTAGCGATAGCAGAAAGACGATAGCCGATGTTTATAAATGGTTACAACCTTTATATTTACATGGCCTGCGAGTCCTATTTATGGCATATCACGAGATGTAAGTATCATGGCAACCTTTATTTTCAGCTTATACTGGCAACATTGTGTTAAATAATAATGGTTCTTAATTATTCATGTAGGGAACATTGGAGTCTAGTGGTTTGGGACCTTGAAGACAACTATTGTTGGTTTCTCAACTCGATTGCAGGCTTTCATGGCTCAATGCAAACGTAAGTGTTCTATTAATCTGTTGTTACTTCTATATTATGTACCTTATGTAATAGACACACTAAGTTTTTTTAATATGTCATGATGAGCTAGTCGGTTGAGAAGTTAGTATCTGCTATTAGAGAAACATGACATTATAAAGACTCGCTAGACTTCCAAAAGCGTTTAGTAGTAGAGCAGAAAGATGGGCATAGTTGTGGGTGGAGAGTTGCCTATAACTGCATGTTGATTTTCAAAGAAATTTTCTCACTTAAGCCACAGGTCTGACTCTTTGGAGCTCAAATATTTAGAGGAGGATATACAATTGTTTAGGGCTGAAATCATTCGACCTAATTGCTACCATTAGAATACAATGTGCAACTAAAGCAATATCAAAGCTTGCATTTAAGGGAGAGGAGACTGAGTCTATTGTGAAAGCACTACACACTACAGAAGAAGTAGAGGCTCAGTGTACACCTACAGCACCACAGCCTCCATGGGAAGCATCAGAAGAGTTACCACAGCCTCCGCTTGTATTTAAGCACTACATACTACAGAAGAAGTAGAGGCTCAGTGTACACCTATAGCACCACAACCTCCATTGGAAGCATCAAAAGAGTTACCATAGCCTCCGCTTGCATTTAAGGAAGAGGATATTGAGTCTACTCCGAAAGCACTACATACTACAGAAGAAGTAGAGACTGAGTGTACATCTAGAGCACCATAGCCTCCATTGGAAGCATCAGAAGAGTTGCCACAGTCTCCACTAGAAGCATCAGAAGAGTTGTGATGCATGCATGATGTTGTGTTTGTATATATGCATGAGGAGCATATTCTCATGATATTGTTTATTCCATGAATATTATGGTTGACATTTATTTGTTGCAATGTATGAATCATGATTTTGTTTTTATTGATTATACACCAATTTGTGACATTACTTAAGTGGCATTTAGTCATGATATTTATATATTTATTTCATGCACATAATTTTATGATATGAATGTGTGATGATGTGATTATTTGGAAATATAACCTTGTGTGATGAGAATTTTGATATGAATATGTGATGATGTAATATTTGTAATATATTTCACTCCAAAGTATCAATTTCTAATGCTCCACTCACTTAAAGTACAGCATTCCCAATGCTTTGCAAAGTTTTATTTAGTTGAACAATCTCCACTCACTTTATTCCAACCCTTATCCTTATCATAGCGAACACATCGTGCCTTAGTGCACTTGTATTCTTCCATCCTAGTCCTTCCATAAACACTCTCTTATTTCTTACATCCTAGTCTTTCTCATTAACTTGTATTCGTCTTTCACTTTACGTCTTCCCTCACTTTCTATCACTCTTGAAGGAGGGGTGGCTCACTGTGCATCCCTCGCTATCACTCCCTCACTCTCCTTCTCCCACTTTCCCTCTAAGACAATGACTAGTTACTACGTGACTTTATTTACTGAACTCAAATTCTGTCTTAGATTCCTTTTGTATGGACCAATGAAGGGAAAGTCATTCGAGGAGGATATGTTACGTACATGGCTACTTGATTTGAACTCAGCAGAAGAGGTGAATATGCCTAGCTTTCTTTTTCGCTTCTTTTAATCACATACTTCTTATGCTAAGAATTAAATTTTTGTATAGGATATGGCGGTGGCTAGAAGCTGTATTGAAAAAAATGGTGAAGATGAGGAAAGCCAAGAGAGAAAAGAAGAGTTGTTGAATGCTTACATGAGGAGAGTCTGTGAGGAGATTTGCGATGCTAGCCCTGGTTACGCATGGCCTGCAGGTTTAAATTTTGCTTGTTTTCATGAAGCCAATTCCCCAGTAGACACTTTCGAGGACATATGCTCTCTCTAATGATGTAATAATCAAGTGATGGAAATTTAATTCCATAGAGACTTATGTGTTTTCTAAAGTAACTGTAATAGACAAGAAATGAAACTACAGTTCCACAAAGACTTTTTAGTTCTCTAATGTAAAGTTGTAATAGACAAGAGAGACAAAGATCAGATCTTCTAGGCTGAGCTAATGGAAGGTGTTTTTTGACACCATATGGCTTTAAGTTATATGATCTACTTCTTGTACAAATGTGTCATGCTTTTTTTTAAATGTACTCTAGTTTTAATAACATGTCACACCATTTTTTCTAATTTGATCTTACTTTTTGTCACTTTTAACAATGTGATGTCCTCTTTTTTTAATGTACTCTGGTTTTAATAACATGTCACGTCATTTTTTCTAATTTGATTTTTTAAAATCTTACTTTTTGATCAAAGTTTTGTTTTATAAGAGCCTCTTTTTTTAAAATGCTTTATCCAAAATTATCTCACGAAACGAATTTGAACAGTGCACTAGTCCAAAATTAATGAAATAGGTGTTCGACACTAGCATCAACAATAACTTCTGAAACAACACCAACACCACCATTCTCTCCTGAAGACAAATCCAAAACTACAAAATGACAATTTCAAAAACTAAGACAACACCACCAATTCAAAACAAACAACAAATTAATCAACATAAAAAGACAAACTACCTGTACAAAAACCAACAGAAACACCCATAGTATCACAAATAGAGACAACACCACCCATTTTATCATCACAACATTTCATCATCATGCCAGGAGAAACATCAAAATAATCCTTAACACTAAAGCGTGAACCACCAGAAACCAGAACACCACAACCAAAACTTGTAGTCACAGAAAAATCCATATCATTAGATCCAAGATTATCCCCATAGAGACACCTACACCTACTAAAACACACAACAAACATCAAACCAAACAACAATAATCCCATAACACAAAAAAATAAAAACCAAATAGAAGTCAAACAACATCACTTGAAGATAAACCAACACAACCACTAACAAAACCAACTGCTTGATCAGAAGCAATAATCCCATACAGAATATCCTAACACTCTCTCAAAGAACATTTGCATAGTTCTGTAAATTTTCGAACAGATCATAAGGATTTGGCAAGGTAGATTGAGTTGCAACGACTTTGATACTGTTGCTCTTTGTCATACTTATGACGAGAAGATGACACCCTATGATGACCCATAACTAATTGACATACTTCCTCTGGCACTTGACACAGACATAGCCTTGTAATAGTACTCGATCGTACACTCTTATTAGTCCACCTCTCACCAGATGAAGGATTCATAGTTGCAAGCATAGACTTCACGAGCTTAGTAAGTGATTTTTCACTAACCAGGTTAGTGTTGAACTAGACCTAAAACACAACAAACAAAAAACAGACACTCAATTACTACCACAAGCAATAACAAACTCATAAAAAACAAAATAGAAGAACGAAACTAACCTGAGAGACAAACTTGTCTATACACTACAGAAACAGGAATTTACTATTTGGACAATGATCATCAAGAGAAGGTAGATGACGTAGAAGTTATTCATAAGTGCACACCACATCAGACTCATTAACTTTAACACCAAGCCAGAAATCTGTCTTCTACTAAGGAGTACTACATAGTTCTTACTCAATCGTACACAACCACCAAAAGTAAAAAACAAAACACACAAGCAAAAAACCATGAGAGCAAAAACTAAATCGAACATACTCACTTGATGTAGTCACCCAATTCATCCGAACTCTTACTGAAATCTACACGCAACACACTATGCAACTCCTTCCCCCCCCTTGAATGCAAAATCAGCTTAAGTAATAAAAAGTGAAAGGGCGTTGAACGCCTCTCGGATGGTACACAGAGAAATCTATGTCATCCACCTGGGGGGGTCACTATGTATAAACCCTCTATATCACGTGCGTTCAAGGCGTATATTTAAAGTCCCTTATTTGTAAAAAATTTCATGAATAAAATGTACCCCTTTTCTATACAAATCTGTAAATTTTTTCCAAAACTATTTTAAATAGTCCCTTATGTATATTTATTTCTGTAAATTTTAGAAATTAAAAAAATCCTTCTGTTGAACTCATGTGATAGGGTTACATATGATGAGTGATCCCCCCGAGGTCATCCATAATTTTCTTTCCTCACCAAACCCATCCACAAAGTCCATATCCTTCTCCCGGCAAGACATGTTCTACAGAGTGCAATTCATAACCGTCTCACCAAGGCACACTGACTCCCCTGGAACAAAGGACTCTTAACGATATCGATAGGAACCTCTATATTTTTAAAACTTACTACTTGAGCATCCTGTTCATGATGCAAGATGTGTCCAAAACACCTCTACATTGCCATAAGACTCGCAGGTGGGTATAAAGACCCATCTAATTTAATGACTTGGAGCAAGAACTTTTGCAACATCTCATCAAGAAATCAATACTCAAGACTCTCCAATATCACACTCACATGGTAACCATGAAGTTGCCTCCAAGAATCGAATATATACCTCGCCAATCATCCTTACCTTGACTTTTGTTAATCCCACACTGCCTAACAAACCGCTCTGCCCCCTCGTCACAATAGGCAAGAAAGGAACACACACATAATAAAACACGCACATAGGAGCCACACTTCTAGAACAACACCCCCCACCAGAAATCGAACATTGAACAACACAACTACAACCAATAGCTAATGAATCTATCTAGGGCACTCCCAAACTAAACGAGGCTGGATCTACCTCCTCCATGAGGAAACCAAACACACAAATATGCCACATGAACAACAGAGAGCCAACATAAACTTAAATAACAAACAACAAGATGCAAACCAAAGAACAACATTGCCATTGAAGGCAAATTACAGAATCTTCATAATTAGCACTAGCCGACTACCCATCAGAGACCCATCCACACCTCGAAGAACACCCAAAACCCAAACCGCCTTCCAAACACCACACCAAAACCTCCCTGTGGCCATCTGCAATGAAACACCAGTGAAACACCATCCCTCAAATCCCTGCCAAACTTCAAACATTAAACAACATGCACAAAACCTACTAGAGACCAAGCAATTCAAACAAAAGACATCCAACCATCCAAACCACACTCAAATGAACCATAGCCGAGATCCAAACCAAAATCATGCACCCAATCGAAAGAAGCCATGTGCTCCACTAGTAAACACACGTGCCACACACAAACCACCACGCACCAATTGGCACACACACATACGCCCATCAAATTAGCAACAAACAAAGCACCATGTGTTAGACACACACCACATCAAATGCTCCATATCAATGGTCCAAAAGAACCATGTGCCACCAACACATCAACGGTCAAAAATCATCCAAGATCGACACACCAAAATTACACGCAATGTCCTCAAAGAAAAAACCGCTACATGTCCTCATCCAGCCACATGCCCCTAGCCACAAGTCTGTCGCAACCAACCATACACAGCCATGTATATATACTGTGACATGAAGTTGGGGGTAATGAAACTTCACGCACCTCTTAGCTTCCTGCTCTTCCCAATCTTAATAAAGACCCTTATCACTTGCAAAGAGAGATGAAGAAAATATTTTCACACAAAGAAAACCACAACAAATCTTTCTCTTTGCTTCCTTAAAGGAGAATGAATATGATAACATCCCAAGTGACGTTGTAGTCCAGCATCAGGAGAAGAAAGGTCTAGTATTTCATCTTGGAATGGCAAAGGAAAATGATCCCTCTTAGTGCATGCATTCAAAGGATAAAAGTCCATACAGACCCGCTACTTATTTCCTTTCTTTGGTGTGACAACTATAGGAGATATCGATTTTGAATCATCAACAGGAAAGATGAATCCCGCCTCAAGTAGTTTTGTTACCTCTTTCTTTAGTGCCTCAGCTTGGATCACCCCCAATCGCCTTAAGCATTGCGCAACTGGCTTGCTTTATGGCTTCAACTCAATCTTGTGCTCCACAAGAGAGACTGGTCGAACCTGTGAATAGCTTGTTTGCAAAGAGACATGGAAAATCATCTAACATATCCAAGTACTGGAGCTTCTCACTACCTAATAGAAAATCACCAAGAAGCTCTTCATCACGTTGGCATCGTTTAGTGTGCTCCACATCCTCCACACGAAGTGTATCTATAGGATCTTCTTGCACCACCACCTTGTTCCCTCCTAACTCATCCCGATCAGCACCAAGACAAAGACCAAAGGCCACTCCTTCCACCTCACCCTCTAAGTTGGAGATCAACGAAACATCCGTTGATCAAGAAGCAATGCAGCAAGCGATGGTGGTGGGAAAGTGAGGGGATGTGGGGGTTTGGTTAGGGTATTTAGTTAGGTTAGGGAGCTAGCTAGGTTAAGGGGAAGGGTTTGGTTATGGTCTTGGTTAGGAAGGAATAACGGTTTGGGTTTGGGTTTGGGTTTGGGGGGGCTTTTAGTGAAAAAGGAAGGGATTACTTAGAGAGAGAGATTAGTTAGAGTAGTAGGCAGAATTTTAGTTATAGTAGAGAGGTGTTGGGATGGGAAAGGGGGGGTTTGTTTAGATGGTTAGGTTGACGGAAGTAAAATACAGTAAGCTCAAAATGAGGCACAAAGGGTTGATTAGGTACAAAGGGATTCCTTGGTCAAAACATTACGAACCATAGCCGAGCCCTAGAAACCTTTGTAGTGAGATTGAGAATAAACCATTCAAGACGAGCTTATCCATAGGAATTAACAAGCAGATGCGCCAAATCTCCCCCCAAGCTTGGGGAGCATCCCACTCTTCGAAGAAGGACACCCTTTTAATTACCTCCAAAGTAGCAAGTAGCTCGATCACCACACAATGAGTATAATTGCTCGATCACCACACAATGAGTATAATTAAAATCAAAGTCCTCCCAACGTATCACTAGTTCTTCACCTTGAATCATCCACGGTGTATCATCCCACCCGTCGTCTCCTTGAGCAATGTACTATACAATCAGTTGTTGCAGATCGACATGAAGATCAAGAAAGAGATCTCGCCCATTAGTAGCCATAAGGCACGGAGGACCAGGCACCAAATCCTTAAACTCGTCGAGAAGTGACATAAATATCCACCCTCCTCGTGTGGTGTGCGTCCGTGAAGTGAACTTGGAAAAGTTCCGAATCGGTGATCTAGTAGGAGATGTGAATAGAGCACATGAAATGAAATACTTTTGCTCTTTACAGCAAGAGGAAACTCCCCACGGTTAGAGAGTTACAGTTCTCGAGATTTCAATATATAAGCAAAAATCATTACATTTTCATCACTTCCTAGTTGTTGGCCCAATGATAAGTCTCCCTTTTGTGAAGGGGGCAAATTTCACTCTTTAATAAAAAGAGAGGAGAGGAGAGGAGAAGGAGAAGAGAAAGAGAAAGAGAAGAGGAGAGAGGGGGGGCGCGGGATCTGTTATAGTTTTGCAGAAACCCAAAAAAACTATCCGCGACCAGAAGACGCAGGAGCCCAGAAAACCATCACGATCTATCCGCAATGCGTGCGGGTGTACACAGTGGACGTGCGAATGCACATGCAGGAGCTCAGAGGGAGCACACATGTTACAGTTTTGCAGATGCAATCGGTACGAGCAGAAGATTCGCCAGCCAGTATACACGTAGGAACCGTGAGCAGAAAGCAGGCAGACTGGAAGTGTAGAAGCAGGGAGGTTTTGCAGCCGTAGAGACAGGGAAGGCACATAGTTTGGAGGTGCCCGCCCCTGAGACGATAGCCCCAATGATAGCCCGTTTGCTTCCTGATCTCATGAGAGGATTGTGAATCCTCCTTCCTGCCATTGATGCCTTCACAATTTTGTTCATCTTCATGTTCATCTTCTCCTTCTCCAAGGTTCATAGGAATCAACACGTGGCCGATTGGATATAGCCACTATTACACTTTGTGACCCTTGGTTAGTTTAGATGGGTGAGTCCACATCGCAAATAATATTGGGTTACTCTAACTATGGTTAGGCCAACTGGACCATAGGTTAGCCATGTGGTAGCTGACTGCCACGTCATCTTCTTATCCACAGTGACACATCATTTGCCACGATGGTAGCCACATCAATGTCAATGCAGAAGAAGGTGCAAACATCAGGGTTCTTGCTCTCTCCCTCAATAAAGTCATTTACATATGCAACATGCATAACCTTGTAGGGGGAGCAAGCATCCTCAACTAGTTCCCAATCTAGCTGACTCGCACTAAAGCTACCTTCTGGTGGACATTAGAGTTTGCTTACATGATATCCATGTTTGAGTTTGGACAAGCATATGGGCTTGGAATCGATTAATGCAAGTCTATTTCAAAGGCAAATGTCCACATTAAAGAGAACAATGTATTGCAAACGTATGTAGGTATTGTGCACATGACAGTCATTAGGAAAAAAGGGAGCTCATTTTGGGGCCTTTTACGGTTTGGAAAAATAAGCTCTCAACCAATCAATAGAAGGCCAACGTAACGTTGAAAATTCACGAAAATAAGAGAAAATAGAAAAAAGAAACAATACTTTATGTAAGTACAAGCGTGCTACATTAATGAGGAGATTGGTTTTTTATTCTCAGAAGATCTTTGGACAAGAAGATAGAATCTAAACTGACATTTTATCTGACAAGATCCTTCCCGCTTCCACCTTCCTTTGAATTTTCAAATGTTGTGCCGCCTTTCGTGCGAAAGGTCTACCATTCTACACCATTGCCTCATTGTGCAACAGCCTTTCTTTTCCAAAACTGCTCCCTTGATCCTGTTTGGCGTAGAGTAAGATGTTTCTCGTCAACTGTCTGTTTGCCCACTTTCTCTTTCTTGAAACTTCAAATTGTTATCTTAGTTACATTACTTTGCTATTGTTACAGATTCAGAAAATCTCCATGGTGAACCAAAACCACGGCCGTTCTTGTGGAAGACGCTCTGTGGATGATAATGCTACGAAGGTAGAATTATACCAAACATCCTTACCCCGTCGACCTGCTTCTTCTATTTCATCGGTAGAGAATTCAAGTACAATCAAAACAGAAGGAACTTGGGAAAGGTTTAGTGTTTCGAAAGGAGCATGGGTGCTCATGCAACCTAGCAAAAGAAAAAGACCCCAGACAAAAAACATTTTCTTGGCATCGTGGAAGGGAAGAGTACGAGATTTTAAAATCACCAAAGGGAAGATATCCGTGAAAGAAGTTTTGATTCAGCACGTGTACATGCATAAAGAACTTGTCTTGTGAGACTATCCAAAAAATCTTCCACAACACAGGCCTAATTGTATATTTTTCTATTGTGGTTTTTTTCTTCATGAGGTGTATGGATTTTTAAGATGAAGCTTTCTCTCTTAGCTTATTGACATTCTTGTGTTGTTTTATTTCAGATTTATATCCTTCATCGTATGAGACATGGCAAAACATCGATTGTATTCTGGGATTTATAGATGTTCTGCATGGATCGATAGGAGAACAACAATACCAAGGTCGATGTGCAACAGAGCTAGCTCAATCGGGTATATTTTTTACTGATCATTTTTATCAGTTGCTGGACAAAGCTAACACACATGGTGTATTAATAAAACAAGACCTTCCGGTGTGGAATTCGGTGGATTGGCCTCACCCACATTCTAGTGTTACAGAGGCATATAAGGCGAAGCTTTTTACAGAAGTACAAAAAGCTCTGAGGCCCAATATTGCCACTAGGATAGTAAAAATTTCTTTGTGCATGCCTCTCACAGTTTTTGTAGACTTGTTTAATACCTTTCCAGTAAAGGTTTCAAAAACAATGTTCACAGTTAAAGCAACAAATTCGGCATGCATGCCACAATTTTTGGATAAAGGTTGGGATAAGAAGACATGTAGTTCAGTGTTTTGTGAGGTGGTCCAACCTTCTATGCAACTGAAGTACATGGTTGCATCACAAAATTTTATTTTCTCTTTTTATTACAAGCGCAGTCCAATGCTAGGCACAAAGCTTGTCCCAATGGATCAAGATGAAGAGTCTTTTGGTGCAGAAAATAAACTTATTGATATTGATGTTGTTGAGAATGGTGATGTGGTAGCCAATATCTCATTAAGAGAATGTTGCTCCCTAGCTCAATTGCGCAGTGACATTCTGTTTGAGACTGAAGGTTCTATCTCAAACAACTTTTTATTTATCTACAACAACAGAAAGGTACACCATCTGATTTATCCTAGTCTCATTAAGCATTGCTATTAGTTTAGTTTACCACTCTAATTCATATTGCTTTTTTGCAGTTACTCAGAAGAAGAGAGAGCTCAGTTAAATGCAAAGACATAGAAAATTTTAAAATTGAGATAACACAGACTCCATAAAGAAAGGCTCGGGGGGGTCACTATGTATAAACCCTCTATATCACGTGCGTTCAAGACCTATATTTAAAATCCCTTATCTGTAAATTTTTTCATTAATAAAATGTACCCCTTTTCTATACAAATCTGTAAATTTTTTCCAAAACTATTTTAAATAGTCCCTTATGTATATTTATTTCTGTAAATTTTAGGAATAAAAAATATCCTTCTGTTGAACTCACGTGATAGGCTTACATATGATGACTGACCCCCCCGAGAAGAAAGGTTTTGTATTCAATCAAGTAAGATTTTGTACAGAATTGTTTAGCTGAATCTGTAGAACATATTTCTAACATCCATTTTCTATTTATGTACAGTTTCACCCAGAGGCTGCTCTACATTTTCTGGAGGATCTTCTCTCTGCTGCTCCATCCTGTCCGTGCTCCATCCTGTCTCCTCCACTGCCCCAGAAGCCTCTCTTTGCTACTTCTCCACCTTCTCCTCAACATCAGCAGTAGGTCTTTGCTCTTGTGTCTGCTCCTCCTCAGCACTCTGTGATTGCTCCTGTGGCTTCTGGTCCTCAGCATTAGGTGCTTCATCTGTGGGATCAAGGTGTATGACACCTTCTTGTACTTTAGAGCTTTCACCCAGCTCCACAGTAGCTGGTACAATAGGTTTGGGGGAGGCATAGCTCAAAAACCTCCAAATTGTATGAGCTCTAAAATTATGTACATAGTTGGGGCTGAAGCTATCCTCTTTCATCTGCAATGGCAGAGGATAATTTAGAACACTTTGTATCATTATGAATTATCTTCAAGCTAAATGAAAAGTATTTTTCCTTACCAGATCTGGCTGTTCCTTTTCAAAGTAGCTTGAAAGTATATATTTTGCATTGATCAGCACCCTCCATCCACAGCTACTTGAATCATTTTGTTGTGGTGTCTGTACAGTTAGAAAAAAATGTTAGAAACTGTGAGCATCAGCACAAAACAAAATTATTCAATAAGTTCAAAGACATAGCATTTAATAGACTTTTTACCTCTAGACTTATTGGCTCTATTGAATCCAAAAGAGAGACATTTGGAGGACAATGATCCAATGCATCTAATAGCCTTCTAATACAACTGCAATATGTATAATTTAGTTAGTATGGTATCAAAATAATGAAGTTTTAAGTTCAAAAAGCACACACAGCACTTACAATTTCAGCTCTCTATGTGTGTTTTTTAGAGAGTTGAATAGAAAGCATTGCTTCTGTTGGATGTCAATAGACACAAAACTCCAGTGGTCACTGCATAAGGAAAAAAGCATAAGAAAATGAAAGGCTACAAGAGTTCCCAATATTAAAGAAGAATCTTAAAAGAAGTAGTCACCCACATACCTGCTATGGTATGGAAGTAGCAAAATATCAATTACTTCAAAATTGCAGTGTTTGAACCAGCTGGAAATACTCATGGGAGTCTCCTTTGCATCTCTTAATCTAGAAGAAATGGCTGGATCAACAATATGGGCTGTATGTTGTAGAGGGGTGAAGCCAGCTTCTCATCATGCTGCATAGGATCAGAACATAATTAGGGTAGGTTATAAAGGAGTTACAAGGAGGATTGATTTGCAAAAAATGTAAAATTTATAGACACTTACTAGAGCATTGCAAGAATGAGAGTATCTGAGCAATACTCATTCTTGTTAGCCAATGCTGCTAAGCATTGTTTTGTCAAATCAAAATCATTGACTGAAACTTCATCCTCAATATGTACAACTACATCAGGGCCCAGCTCCTTCAACCTTCTATGTATGTGTAGCTCCTTCTTTCCAGTCTCCACATCTATAACAGATTTTGTTTCTTTTATTTGCTGCTTCAGTGAGTCCTCATAAGCAGCCTTCCCTCTGGTGTTCTTTGAGTGTGTTACCTCAACAACCTTTACCTCATCAACCTTCACCTTCCTTGTAGGTGGAATTAGCAATATATCTCTCATTTTGATGTCCTGCCATTCCACAGGATGAACCAGCTTGTCATACCTCCATCTCACTCTGGACAAAGTGTTGAAGTCTTTGGCCATCAAAGTCACCCTGTGAGCATGGGCTGCTACAAGCATTGCATCCTCAAAATATTTCTCCAGGTAATCCTCTACCATTTCCTGTAAGGAAAGAATGGCAGTTCTATTCCACCTGAACCCAAGGTTCCAACTGTCACAAATTTCTCTCACCAGTCTTTGAAAGGGTGCTTTGGGTATTGCAAAGCCTATGGCTTTCTGTTGCCTCCTTATCTCCCTTAGCACACCTGCACCCTTATTCAATCTTTTGGCCTTTTGCTTGAGCAAGCTCATTGGCTTACCCTTCTTGCCATGTGAAGCTCTTCCCTTTGGAGGCACACTAAACTTCTTGGCACCTGCCCCAGCTGCTGTTGCTGCAAGACCTGGTCCTTTGCCAACTTGCCTTGCAGTTGACTTGGTTCTTGCCATCACTCTGAAAAACTACATACAAAGGATTGGAAAGAGATCACAGACATGAAGAACATGTTCTAACAAAGAAAAGGCAATCACAGGGGTGGAAGAAGCCAAATAGAGAAATTTGCAATAAAATGCGATATGAGTAGTTTGGAATTTCAAACAGGTCCACATCGCATTTTGCTGCAAATTTTTTAAATGACATGCTGGTGCACTCCTACAGTGATTTCTATGTTTCTCCAACCAAATACAGTATGAATGGAGGTTATGCAAGAAGATCACATGCAAATATCACACTTGAAGATCTGCATTCCTACAGTGATTTCTCTGTCTTGGTTTGAGTCTATGCATTTCCATACAGGATGTATTTTTTCTATTTTAGGCAAGAAGATTGCAGAGACTAAGGGGAGTCACAAAACCAGAACATGTTCTAACAAAGAAAAGGCAATCACAGAAGTGGAAGAAGCCAAATAGAGAAATTTGCAATAAAATGCGATATGAGCAGTTTGGAATTTCAAACAGGTCCACATCGCATTTTGCTGCAAATTTTTGAAAGGACATGCTGGTGCACTCCTACAGTGATTTCTTTGTCTCTCCAGCCAAATACAGTATGAATGGAGTTTATGCAAGAAGATTACAGCTATGGAAGTCACAAAACCAGAACATGTTCTAACAAAGAAAAGGCAATCACAGGGGTGGAAGAAGCCAAATAGAGAAATTTGCAATAAAATGCGATATGAGCAGTTTGGAATTTCAAACAGGTCCACATCGCATTTTGCTGCAAATTTTTTAAATGACATGCTGGTGCACTCCTACAGTGATTTCTATGTTTCTCCAACCAAATACAGTATGAATGGAGGTTATGCAAGAAGATCACATGCAAATATCACACTTGAAGATCTGCATTCCTACAGTGATTTCTCTGTCTTTGTTTGAGTCTATGCATTTCCATACAGGATGTATTTTTTCTATTTTAGGCAAGAAGATTGCAGAGACAAAGGGGAGAACCCATTGTTACTGACCTGGAATCGATCTGTGGATGTGCTGTGCTACTGAGGAGTAATCTGTGCTGAGGATGAACCTGTGCTGCTGGACAAGATGCTGATGCTGCAGAGTATGGAGATACGGAGGCAAGAGAGCAGAAACTGGAGGGCAAGAGGTCTAAAATAGGATACCACAAATAAGTGCAAATAGAATTAAAGAATCACTAAATCCCACACGTGTGGAATCTAGTCGTTTTTCACACGTGTGGATGGGACCCAGATCTCTTGGAGTTTGAAATTTGGCACGTGTGAAAGTACACTTTATTCCTTGGAACTTGTGCCATTCATGATTTCATCATCAATACCACAACCACTTTTCCCTCCCTTGGATCCCAATCTTTCATCCCTGCCACGACCCTCACATCTTCCATTTCCTTCTCTCTGATCCTTTCCTACCCAGCACACTCCATCCAGACTGCAACCTGCCTGAAGACAGTACTACCAGATCTCCAGGTTACCTAGAGTGCAAAGTTCAAGCTAGAGAAAGAGCAAGAGATTTACCAGTGCAACTCAATCAGCATGGAAAAGGAAAAAAAAGGTCAGAATTCTAGTTTGGTTTCAATGTTTTTCAACATTTATTTCTTCCATCCATTGGATTTTTGATGTCCCAATGTCTTCACTCAGCTCCATCCTTCTTCTTACATTTTCAATTAATACTGTTCAAGAATGTGGTAAATCACCTAGAAATTAGATTGTAGGTTGATATGAATAGAAACAAGAAATTTGCAACAAAATGCGAGGAGAGTGGTTTATAATTCTCTAAACAGCCCATATCGCATTTTGCTGCAAATTCCTATTGTTGACTCCTTCCTGATGAAAAGTTTCACTCATTCCATTATTTCTCTTGCATATGAGATCATAGTGTCCAGGAATCACTGAGATGAACCAAGTGCTTGATTTGACATGCACATGAACAGAACTTGAGAATTTGCAACAAAATGCGAGGAGAGTGGTTTATAGTTCTCTAAACAGCCCATATCGCATTTTGCTGCAAATTCCTATTGTTGACACATTCCTCATGAATAGTTTCACTCATTCCCAGCATATCATATACAACCACCTTCCCTATTTTGTCAAAAAGTATGGATGCCCAGCTATTTGGTCTACCCAGGGCATGGAGAAGTCTCACTACATGGCACGTAATGCATTTTTTAGACACACACAACACTATGGAGGGAGTCAGAAGGCGAATAGTCTGAAGGAAGTCTTCCAATGGTTTTACCGAGGCATACTACAGAGGCTGCATGCTAAAAGAAAAGTTGCTAGCTCCAAAATCAAGCTTGCTTTTCTTCTAGCCCAAAAGCAAAGACGAAGACAAGCTCTAGACAATTCAATTGCAGCAGAGAGACATAGACAATGGAGGGAATCAAAGATATTTAGAAACCATAAATGGACAAGTAAACATGAATAGGACTCATTTGTAACTATAAGAATGCATAGTAAGTAATTAAAAAAAAGAAGATCACACTTAAGTAAAAGAAAAAGACATAACCTTACCATGTAGTGAGTTATATTGCAGGCTGTCCACGCGTCTTTCATTGACTTTCCAAAATGTTTAATTGCCTCCTCAAAGTTCTTGTAATCACCCTTTGTCCATGTTACTTTGTCACAGAACATGAAGAGTTGATCAAGAGACCTCCACACCTCTGCCTTCCTATTTCGTGCTTCCCCATCTGCCTCATGATCTTTCACAGCATTATGGACTTGCTTCCACAATCCATAATTAATCTTTGAAACTGCTCTACCTTGCCTTACTTGCTTACTGTGTTTGGGTCGAGACAAGAATCTTCTTGCCTTAACACCACCAATAGAGGGCTTGATTGGTACCTCCTTGCCATTGGTCGACTTTTTAAAATCCTTTGTGATTTGAACATCTCCTCCATGCAGACCTATATCGGATAACACTTTTTCCAATGCTTGAAGAGCATCCTTTCTATTTTTTTCGGGACGGAGTTTCCAAGCAAATCCAATATATAAAAATACCAATTTCTCAATAATTCGACATAGACCATGCAATGTGTAGATGTGAACATTACATAGTGGAATGTCCAGAATGGCCTTGAAGTCAGGGTCAACTTTATCTCTATTAGGTGCTCTCTTCCACCATTTTGAATCCATTACTTGAGCTGATTCTTTGCAGTAAAGACAAGGAGACTTTGAGTTGCCTCCTTTACTAATGTTATACATGCACTTAAGTGTTTTAAGATCCCCGGCCATGTGCCACTCTACTTGAAAATCACCTTTTCCTGCAACATGGAGATTCTCGCCCTTTTGATTATTCTTGGTATTTCCGTGTGGTGAAACACCCAATCTAGTGTTTCATGGTCTTCGGTCTTCACCTCCGAGATTATAGAAAACAAAAGTATTACTATATCAGATTTGAAAACAATGACCAAAATCAAGTATAAAACAACCCATGATCATACCTGGAACGAGCCTAACCACCATATGTGTTTCTCTGACTGCACACTAAAATACTTTGAACTCGCTTCAGTCAATGATGCATCAATCGCTCCATTCATCAATGTAATAGTAACTCTTTCCATTTTCTTTTCCTTTATAACCTCACACTCATCCAGTTTGATAACAAATTTCAAAATGCCTTTGCACTCCTCAAATGTTATTCCATAAAACTCGACCATTCTTTTTTGAAGTTGTTGCAGTTCTAAAAATATATTGTTCCAAGGATCATACACAGTGGTTCCTTTAACACCATGAAATATTTCTTCAATATGGATATATTGCCCAATAAATTCATCTATACTTTCATTCAAATGACCTCTTATCCTCCACACGGTTGCTGGATTTGGCAGTAAAACTCGTTTAATCCTTTGATCTTTCAAAGTTGAGGATATCGCATGGAAAATCGAACTATATCCCTTCCTGCTAACTCCACTAACATCAAGAACCTCTTGGATTATAGTGCCATCAACTTGATTATTGGATACAAAGTCCTCTACAACATTGCGTTTGACTGTTTTGTATTTTTTTTCCTCAATCAAACCTTTTGCTACACCGCAAGAAAGCAATCCTTTCATTTGTTTAACAGGAAGAAGGTTCGGGTCCATATTTTCTTTTGCAGGCTCCAATAATTTCCTGTAGTAACAACACAATATGACTATATTATTCAGCACCTCCATTCTTATTTTGCGACACTCAACGAAATAGATATAGTCTGGAAGAGAGCCTTTTTGAGTATACAAAATGATAAATTTCAATCTAACCTTGCTTCCTGAATTCGTCGCTTGCATCCACCAGTCCCAGCCTTCAAATTTGCAATGTTTTTAATCTTCCTGCTACGTAGTCTGTCTCCAAGCACGGTTCTCTTCTTTCTTGCTCTTGTCAACTCTTTTTTACTCTTTGAATGCTCCTCAATTTCATTCTGCAACTGTTGCTCCAATTTTGCACGAATGGCTATCTCCTCCATCTTGGCCCCCTTTTCTTGTAGGTACATCATTTTATACGTTTCCGCAAATGCAGACTGCGCTGAAATATAACCAAGAAGTCCATTTTGTCCATCGCTGGCAAACCTTAGTAATGTGGTGGGATTGACAAATGGAGGTGTAGAGTTTTTTACTTGACATTTTGGATATATGCTTCCATCGCACCATAAGTCAATATGTTGAAGCCCTTCTCTTCTCATATTTTCCCGCTGTTGAGCATTCAACACCGTATCCTTTCGTCTTTTTTGTGCTGGAGCATATTGTTCTTCTAAGTCGATGTGAAGATGGTGTAATCGCTTCTTCTCAGATAGTGACTCACTAGTATCGGCCATTTTTTGTGCTTCTCAGGTTGCGAAGTTTGTTTTTCAATCTCATAGTCATTTTGTAACATGAATCGTGGAAGTGTGGCAGTATCCATGTGAATATTTTGAAAACTTGCAATCACTAAGTTCAGTGATGGACTCTTTATGAAAGACCTACACACGTCGGCCAAAGAGATGCGGAATCTTTGGTAAACAAAAAAAAATCTAAGAGGATATTTAATACAAAATCGTGTTAGTCAGACAAAAGATTATCTTATTCCTTTTTGAAATGACAGTTCTGTAGTCCTTACTGACAATTCTGAGCCACGTTTCCGTATTTTACTATTTTTGAGGTCTTTTAGGAGAGAAATAAATCAAAAAATAGTGAATTTCTTACAGGGCCCCAAAATGAGTTCCCTTTTTCCCTAATGGAGAGAGTGTAGACTGGCATCCAATCGTGCAATGTGGAGAAGACACAAAAAGCACATCATTCAATAAGAAAAAATGGTTTGCAATGAAAGGAGTGGAGAGGGGGATTTTGACATACGCATTGGCAGGGAGTGATGATGAGGAAGCCATGCGTGGAAGATGTTGAACTCCACCCGTATCCTCCACCAGCCTAGTGATTATCACAATCAAGTCAACAATATATTGATTACGCTTAGAAGATGTGCTGTATGAGTGAGAAAAAATGTAATAATTTTTAAATTTAAAAATGGTATTATATTCTTTCTGCAAAAATTATAACCATGGAATTTGTAATTATATTCAGTAAGAGAGATTATATGCATGGAATTCTCTCTCTCTCTCTCTCTCTCTCTCTCTCTCTCTCTCTCTCTCTCTCTCTCTCTTTGCCTTTATTTTAAAAGACATCAGAATTATATGGAAAGGAAGCTAAGAATATGCATATCAATTAAGGAGGAAAGAAGAATATAGTCCTACCATGAACAATCAAGCTAATCATGCCTTTGGTTGTCTCAAATTAAGTAAAAAGAAGGTGTTTCAAAAATGGTCTCGTTACAACCTTTGCTTGATTCAACAATCACAAAAACACAAGCGAGCTTGCACACGCTACTATGATCAACTATGTGAGCAATTACTCTAACCTGTGGCATTTACAATTGATCATTCCTTCCAAAATTACTGGTCTCTTCCTAGAGAGAGTGCAAGTTCATGGCTTGATTAAATGCAAGTTTCCTCCTATTTATCTAAATATGGGCAAATTTTTTGAAAGCGCCATCTCTATCTCTATATTTCTAAAGGAGAGGGTGGATCGGGGGAGGCTCACGGAGGCTTGCTGGAGGCTCGAGGGAGGTTCGGAGAGGTTTGAGAGAGGAGAGCCCCAAATATACGTGGCAAGAGGTGTGGAAGAGTGGCCTGCAACGACGACAGGCCAGATGACGGGGCGAGCGGGGCCAAATGTGGTGATGAGACAGGACAGAGAGAGAGAGAGAGAGAGAGAGAGAGAGAGAGATTTATATATTTATGTATATAGATATATGTGTATATATGAGTAAATAGATAAATATAAATATATATGTATATATATACAAATACAAATATATAAAGATATAAATAAAAATAAAGATATATACGTGCACGCACATGCGTGCGTGCACACACACACAAATATATAGAAATAAATATACATAAATATAAACTTTAAATAAAGATATATACATATACATATATATCTATATCTATATCTATCTATCTATCTATAGATTACATATAAATGTATAAATATAAATTATATATATATATATATATATATAGAGAGAGAGAGAGAGAGAGAGAGGAGAACTGAGCAATGCTAATGATGAGAATGAGGGGCGGGTAGAACGTTTGAGGAAAAGTAAGAATATGGTGGAGAAGGAGCAAACAAATTCCTCTAAGCTGTGCGTTAGCAAGAAATTCACTTTACTCTATGGCTTGCCACCACGGGCCTCACCCTAGATAGCAGACAGAGATAGAGAGAGAGAGAGAGAGATAGATAGATAGATAGATAGATAGAGAGAGAGAGAGAGAGAGAGAGAGAGAGAGAGAGAGAGAGAGAGAGAGAGAGATATGCATTGGTATAAAACTATTCTTCGAGCCTATTCCTGTGCGGGCTAGTGCGGTGGAGAAACGAGCACCTAGGTGCTCAAAGGGGCCTGAAGGGATTTGTATTAGCACTGGAGCCACCACGGGCCTCACCCTGGATAGTAGACAGAGATACAGAGAGAGATAGATAGATAGATAGATAGATAGATAGATAGATAGAGAGAGAGAGAGAGAGAGAGATGCATTGGTATAAAACTACTCTTCGGGCTTGTTCCTATGCGGGCCAGTGCGGTGGAGAAACGAGCACCTAGGTGCTCAAAGGGGCCTGAAGGGATTTGTATTAGCACTGGAGCCGGATTGAGCACCTAGCTTGAGAATTGAGTGGTGGTCTGGACCACCACCTTGGGGTGCATGCACCGCACCCACCGAGAACAGCCCCTTCCAAAGTTAAGGCACTCCACGCACTTCATTGTTACTTCATTTTACAGCCATCGATAAAGAGCATATTAATGGAGAGAGAGAGAGAGAGAGAGAGAGAGAGAGAGAGAGAGAGAGAGAGAGAGAGAGAGAGAGAGGGAGGGAGAGAGAGGGAGAGAGGTCCCTAGCTGGTTGTAGACGGGTCAAGGTACTCATTGCTTATTCATAAGCTAAACTCCATTCCCTATGATCATAGGCTTTTTTCGGCGTTTTTGATGGGCATGGGGGACAAAGAGTTGCAAAATTTGTGGCAGGAAACCTTCCTCATCATATCGCCAATGCCATGCAAAATGGCCAAAAAGAAGATATCTAGAAGGCTATGTGCACAGGCTATCTCATGACGGATTTAGAATTTCTCGCTAAGGTGTAATGCACAATATCCGGTTCTAATCCTTGCTTCAAGCGACCTGGAGGTGTGCAAGCCTACTCACTTTACATATTCTCATTAATCTTCACTTTCCCCAAAATACGCTTACTGTGACGTAACTCAACATCGACATGGCAGGTAGAGATCATAATTGCAACATGTATTCTCCATCATGTGCTTGAAGCTTCTGTCCCATCAGAATTGTCATAAGGCTAGAACTGCTGTTGGATGATTTTGCTACTCACTACCTGTCAAGTCTAGAATGGGGAGGAACACTTACTTTGGAATGGGTAGGACGCTTACCCTTCAATTCTAGAGACGATCAATAGCGGCATCCTTGGAGGGCCTTGGAGGTGAGAGATTGGATACAAGGAGTGGCGAGTAAGAGGGTGAGAGCTTGCAGCGGTGCACATTGATTTTTGGAGGTGGCGTAGCGTTCGTGGGAGCGGGAGGGGCCACGGTGAGTGGAGAAATACTTTCCAAGGTGGAGAAATACTTTTTGACGTTCCATTATCAGGGTCCCATGCACCCTTACACATCCATGTCGAGCATAAGACAAATCAAGGTTGATGGAGAATATCGTAAGGTCATAAAATCCTTGGGCTAATTTGAATAGGAGCCACTTGATTAGCGTACTACCATTTTCTCAACCAAATGTTCAAACCAAGAGATCCATTAGCAACTAATCAGTTATTAACTTAGTGCTCGCCAAGAACACTCTCCAAGACTTGTGCACCACAAAGAGATGAGCTTAGGAAAAGGAGTCAAAAGTATTTTCTGCCAGGTAGCACTCCTATGGGAATCCTAAATAACAAAAAATGGAGCCCCTAGAAATTTGAGTAAAGACATATGAGGAGATCCATTCTAGTGCATTATCCCAACCTATATATATAAAGAACCATGGTCTTTTCATTATTGATACGTGAATCAGAGAGCACAACAAAACTTGAAAAGATGTGAAAGGTCGATCTACATGTTGATGCTCTACAACCAACAAAGTAGAATTATCATCGATGAAAACTCAACGTAAGTGATATTGCATCCCATTTAAAGTGGCACACCCATCAGAGATTCGCACATTCTAGAAAGACACCTAATGCGTGTTTTTTGACCCTCATGTGTCATGCATCATGAAAAACAAGAGAAAATGGGATCCCAACCATGCAAACAAGATCTGATGGTCACAATACTTTACAAGGGCTAAAAGGAGGTTATATTAATGCTTGCACAAAGTGATGCACCCATAGGAGACTCACACGTTTGAATAAGACACTCGGATGTGTGTTTTTTGACCCTCAAGTGTTATGCATCGTGAAAAACAAGGGAAAATGGGATCCTAAATATGCAAATAAGATTCGATAGGCACGATACTTTGTATGGGGCTCAAAGTAGGTGATATTGATTCCCATGCAAAGTGGATCACCCATCGGACACATGCACGTTCAAATAAGACACCCTGATGCATGTTTTTTGACCCTCATGTGTCATGCATGGTGAAAAACAAGGGAAAATGGGATTTTAACCATGCGAAGAATGCCGATGGAGTCTCTACACCATGCAACTCCTTGTGAGAGCCTTACAAGCACTTGGTATCCAAGGGTGTCACTCTAATAGCTTATGGAGTTGTCACCCTCAAGAGAAGAAGGGGGATGGGGAGGGGAGATGGAAGGAGAAGAGGGAGAGGGAGAGTGGAGGGGGAGAGGGGAGATGGGGACAAGAGAGGGGAAGGGGGATAAGAGGCATTCACAAAGGCAACAACATGCGAAACCATAAACAACACTCTTTGAAAAAGAGAGGGAGCTTGCATTCCTTAAAACTTGCATACAACAATTGAATACCAAAGTCAAACTTTTGGCCTTTCATATATATCACCTTTTGAAGGGAGGGCCAACCCTATTCCTTCACTCCCTTTCTACCACTCTCCACTATTCTATTTCATATATACAATTTCTCTTGGGCCGTCGAGGTTCCAAGGAACTTTTTACAACATCCATGACTTTCATCCATATTTTGTGAGCGCTTGGCACTTTTTACAAGAGTTGGGAAAAGTCCCAAATGTGGCAACGCTCTCATTCTTCTTTTTTTGTCTCAGACTTTTGTTGCTCTGCCTCTGTTGTTGATTCTCCATGTGTTGAAAATGGCACTTGTTTTAACCTTATGAGTTTACATGGGATAATCCTAGAATTAGAAGGTATATCCCCTAGGACCTTTGGGTAATCATAGAATTAGATGGGATAATCTTGGCATTAGAAGGCTTGCCCTCTCAAATCTCTTGTTTGGGTCATTCTTTCAGAGTTCCCAAAACACGCTCCACTTTCATCAACAACAACGACGAAGGGCACATAGGTGGGGTGGATCTTGTGGGAGCTACTTGTCTGGGAGTACACGAGCCAAAAATTTGGTTCTTTAAAAAATGGAATCCTCCAATCTGGTCGTACCCTAGCATTGGTGTCGTTGATGGGTACAACTTTGGGATCCAACTCTTGGTATCTGCCGCGTGTCTCTGGGGGGTGTGAGGCCTGTCACCTTCAAAAGGTCTGCTCAATGAATGCGGTCAATTCTCTCACCTCCATGAGGTCCACTGCTTTAAGATCAAAACTCTAGAGTTTCCTTTTCACAGACTGAGGTAAGTGAGGTCTTCGAAAGGCCTGCACTTGTGGAGAACACGGAACCATTTGGGGTTGCTGATTGGAATGTCTTCAACTTGGTCATCCCACTCTATTGGAAATTATTCTGGTTCTATCTGCATCGGCTACATGTCTGGTGGAAAAGGATCCTGAGGGGAAAAGGAAGCACAAAGGATTCTTTGGACTTGCTTAGGAGTTAAGTCATCGGGAGGCCCTTGAGATGAGTCAGGAGGTGTCTCCATCGCCCCACGTGTGTGTTCATGGATGGGTGTGGTGGGGATGGTGGTGCGGAGGTAGAGGGGTTAGGGAAGTTGAGGTATGTACAGAGAGAGGAAGGTGGTGGGAGGTTATTATTGCAGGCGAGATGTGGCAGATGGGTAGTATTCGGCTGGGCAGTAGAGTTGAAGATGGTGATGGCGGTATTGGATTCCTCCTCAGAAAGTTGTCGAGGATAGGCTACATGCTCTGTCTTGAACTGGCTAAATCCATTGTCATTGATCTTTTTCACGACCTCCAAGACTTTATTGTAAAAAATGAGGATACCCATGGGAGGATACTAGTGGCTGACATTATGAGCTAATAGATATTGGTGTACCTGGACTGCCTCTTCATGACCGCGTTCTTGCAGCCAACCGAGGCCTTCAACCATGGAATTTGGACTGTAAGCCCACGACAGAAGGTCATCGGGTTTAGAGAGGTTCAAAATGCGATTTTCAATGGGAAAAAGGGAGGATTCCAAGATACATCGACACCACATCCAAAAATTTAGGCTAATAGGGTGCAAGGGGAAGTGTAAGATATCTTGGTCTATTACAAATATTAAGATCTCCGCTGAAATAAGCCATAGCAAGGATGGGGTGGCCAGGAAGAGAATGGCGGCACAAAACATCTATAATGTAGCTATGTGGTAAGGGGTTGACGGAGGTGATTTTGAGGAGATTGTGATGGAAGTGGAAGGCATCTTCCACTGTGCGTTGTTCAAGTGCGTGTGTGGTGAGGTCAACAGAGGCCTCTACAACCATTTCATACTCGATTTCTCTTTGACTGTCCATCTCCACGTCTTCAGAAGGGTTACGCCGAGTAGCTTGCAACTGGTGGAAGAAGTAATTACATCCCCTTGCCTCGGATTGGATGTCATCGTGGAGGGATTGGATCTGGTGCGCTTCGGCACTTTGGATCTGATCTGCTTCAGTCCTGTATTCCCTTAGTGTCTGCTCCGCCACTTCACTTTGTTGGGCGTATGTCTCTTTCTGAGCCATAGCGCTCACAAGATCTTGATCGAGTGCTGCATTCTACTCTGTCAAGGCTGCGGCTGCCTCTTTTATGGCTTGGCTTTATTCTTGGACGGTGAGGACTTTAGACTTCTCTGCCTCGAGCTTTTGAGTGAGCTGAAAAATCCGTTTTGCTGGGCGAGAGATGCCACATGGGATGTTTCAGCCAAGGTCTCCTGGCACCGATGGAAGATGTTCTTTGCCATGCTAACACCTTGGACAAGGAAGTTGATGAATCTGTCTTCCATTGACTGTGACTCTGGCCAGATCTTGCTCTTGAAGTAGTTTGTAGTAGGCTGGTGACGCGCACTATCCGAGGGCCTCTTGGATATCAAACTAGCCGACGCTGGAGGGACTTGTGGGCTCTAAGACGGGGGCCTTGGGCTTGATGGCCGTCAGGAGGGCACTCAGGTTGAGGTTTGGGAGCAGAACCTGAGTGCTTGGGCCAGCTGGTTCATCAAATTAGAAGTAGAGGTCCTTGTACAGCTGGTCCTCAAGACTCGGCTGTGGCCCTTTGTTTGGCTGCTATTGTTGCTACTGTTCCAAGAAGTGTGCGGTTACCCAAGGGGGTGGGATGACCTGCGAGGCAATAAGGGAGATTTGGAGGCCTTGGCGTGCTGCAGCCGTTGCTGCCCTCTCATGGGATCTTTCAATCTGAATTTCTGCCCATTGGGAGGTCGCGCATGAAAACTCTTCTCTTTGGGAAGCTTTGGCTTGCTGCTTTGCTGTGGAGTGTGCTGGAGCGGTTGTTGAGGTTGGAATGGGATGGCGGGGGTTGCGAACGGCAGCTCCATACTGGTTGGCTGGCCCCTGGACTTGAAGTACATGCTTGATTAGGGACATGAAGATCATGGTGTTGTCGATATTCTGCATAGGTTTGTGGCACTGTGCATGGAGCTCCTTATGAAAATAGTCAGGTCAGTTGGTGTGGTGGCCATATCGATCTTAGTGAGGAACCGGAGGACTCGTGTGGCCTGTTTGTAGTAGCTAGGATCCTTGATGTTTGTAGCTAGGATCCTTGATGTCATCGAAGGGGATCCCACCCTTGTGCCTTCTAGACCTTTACAAAGGGCTCGACCATCATTGGAAAACCAAAAACTGCCCTAACGGCGTCGATGTCGAGTTGGAAATGATGAGTCCTCCCCTTTTCGTCCTAGAAGTTAGTCACTTTAGTTATGGAGTTATAATTATCCATGAACTGGGTGACAAGGTGGAGATCGAGAAAGCAAGGGAGGCGGTCCACGAGTTGCATGAGGCCAAGTGGTTCAAGGAAGGGGAGGATCTCTGGGTCGTGGCATGCCTGGTAGCTATCCTGTCCTCGATCAAATCACGCATAGTTGTACTGAATTTCTATATGTTTTGTGCGCGCATCAAACATTGGATTTTTAGTAATGGCCATGCAATTTTGATGGTCACACCTCAGCACAGTTGCCTCATCCTCGTGCACTCCCATGTGCCATAAGGTCCTATTCAGCCACACTACTTCACAAGCGGCAAAACAATCTGCCTTGTACTCAGCTGCGGTAGAAGATAATGCCACTATTTACTGATCCAAGAGAAGATACCTGAACCTAAAGAGAAACAATATCTAGAAATTGATTTCCTAGAATCATCTCCAACCCAATCCGAGTCACAATGACCAGCCAAGGAAGTGCCCATACCATAAGTGATGCCATAATCAAGAGTACGCTTTACATACCTGAGCACCCGCATCCCTGCATTCCAATGATTCTCTCGGGGCTTATTGGAGAACTTGCTCAAAACACCAACAACAAAATTGATGTCCGGTCTGGTGTTGCACAGATAGATGAGACTATCGATCAACTTCCTGTACCTCTTGATGTCTGCTGGTGGTGCGGCATCCTCCATAGACAACCTCGCATTTACCTCCATAGGTGTAGCTATCTCCTTGCACTCGGACATACCAAATGCCTTCAAGATCTCCCTTGCATATTTCTGCTGAGAGATGATCTTGCCTGGCTCTTGCCAGACTCCAATCCCCAAACAATGGTGCATGAAGCCTAAGTCTGTCATCTCAAACTCAGTGCTCAATGCTTTTCTTGTCTGCTAGATCATGTCTTCATAGTCACCTGTAATAAGGAGATCATCCACATATAGAACAATAATAGCAGATTTTTCACCTTTCTTGTGTACACATACAAGTTAGCATCTGAGGCACATCTTTTGAAGTTTAATTTATGAAAAAATTTATCTATTTGTTGGTACCATGCTCTTGGGGCCTGTTTCAGCCCGTACAAAGCCTTGAGCTTACATACCTT